>NW_022754288.1:264569-281213 GCF_011630105.1 Anneissia japonica | reverse complement strand
TTTAATTAGGAGAAACTGCTACTGCACTGGTAACAGAGCACAAGTGAACAGACAAAATTCATGAGTCATTTGTAATGTATGCAGATAATATTAAACACTAGTATAATACGGGTCTTGTATGTAGGCCTAATAACTCTTTTATAGTAGAAATTGTGCACTTTTGAGTTTGTAAAATGTTGGCCTTCACTAATAGGCCTATTACATGCTTCCCATGTGTACATTGGTTTCACAATAAATTGGGATGGAGTGGCTACTGAGATACGAAATGTAACAAACAATTGCGTTTTTTACTCTGTTTTGGTACGGAAATATTACCGCACTGTTAACAGAGCACAAGTGAGCAGACAAAATTCATGAGTCATCCGTAGGCCTAATTGTTGGTTTTAACTACAGACAATTGGTGAAAAGTGGGGGGGGGGGACGGTCTCCCTGTCCCAATGTTCCCCACCAATCGACGCCCATGCCTATTCAGTTGCGAAGTTTGACGCTCCGGACAGAAAGGTAAATTTTTCTACAGAACAAAATTGTTCAAAGCCGGGCACTGAGCTTGTTTCGGCAAATAGAGCTAAAAATTTTCAATTTTTAGTCTCTGTCTAGTTGCTGATTATCTTTTCCGCCAAGAGTTTATTGATCAAGTTTTCGATAGCATGTTCGTTTGCTCCTCCCAACGATTTATATCCCCCAGCATCTGCATTTACCCCAGAAGTACAGTCAGTGGCAGTTGAATAGAACTTGAACAACTTCATTCGTGCACGGAACTTGAATTCACGGTCATAAATTGTCACCTGGGGAAGAAAAAAAGAATATACATATTAAGCACTGCCCAGACTATCGACTATTTTTTGATACAAACATGTGACATGCCCAAATATGGTCACGATGACATCACATCATAACCATAACTTTATTCATTCAAGTTTATTTACCAAAAGTGGAGTGAAACACACTTTACTCTAGTCAAGGTTTTATTAAATTTCAACACAATATAACAGTACGAACAAAATTTCTATTATTCATAATGATGTTAAGCAATTCATAATAGTTTAATAATAATAATAATAATAATAATAATAGTAATAATAATAATAATAATAATAATAATAATCATTATTATTTATTATTATTATTATTATTATTATTATTATTATTATTAGGCCCATTATTATTATATCATTATTATTATTATTACTACTATTAATAATGTAATAATAATGGCATTGTTGCATACAAAGGGAAAAAAGGGGGTGGGCCAGATTTAATCACAATATTGTGACAATAATATTTAGGCCTATGTTAAATTTTTTTGAAATTTGTTTTGATGATAGGCCAAGTTGTTTTACATGTAATGTAAATTATTCAGAGTTTTTTATCTGGTAAAAGTAATTCTAAATTGAACTTCTGCAATACGGGCTTTTGGTATAGCAAGATTCTCACCTTTTTTTAAAACCTGGTATTTCTTAAATGTTCAACTGTGTTAAAAATAATTTAGCTGCTGCGATAAATTTCCATTATATAAATATTAAACAATATTAAGTAAACATAGTTGATAAAGTTGATGAACATCTCAAATATTTAACTTCTTAAATAACGGGGGATACGCAGCTTGCTTATTCTTTACAAATAGGCCTACATAATTATAGAGGCACAACCATGACTATAATTATAGGCGTCACCTTTTTTTGTAAAAGAAAATGTGATAGTTTATGTTAACATGCTAATAAAATATATAAGCTTACGTATTTAAACAAAATTCTACTATGCCTGTTATGCCTTTATTATGGTCTACAAATTGAAATATGTATTACCGTATATAAGTTCATTTAATGATAGGCACATGACAAACCAATGCGGGTATAATTTTTTTTTGGGGTGGGTGGGGGGGGGGGGGGGTGGGGAGGGTTGGGGGGGGGGGGGCGTGTATGTTTGTGAGTAAATCATACCTTTCCATGTTTATTTTCCTTTCTTTTCTGACTTCTTATCTGGTTACGACCTTCTTTCTGCCAATCTCGGCGGGGCTCTGTCGTAGTTGGCCCAACCGACGTAGGTTGCGGATGTGCAGCCGGTTCAGGTGTTTGTAGTTCGACTACGTGTTCAACCTATGAAGCATAACATATATAAATTTAAATATTGAACATACCCTGATCCGTCCAGTAATTATAAACACAGAACTGCCACAACATTAACTTGGAAAAATAATGGACTTCGGTGTAAAATGTCCAATAATAACACTAAGCAGTCGCTAATCCAGGAATTCGAAATAGAGGGGGCCTAGAGAGGGATTTTTCACAGTTAGGGTCTAGACCACCCCAGCATGGTTAATGTTGAGGTAAGAAAAGGTATGATTATGGCACCCCAGACGGTCGGAAATTGCAATCTCAGACTTAAATATATATATAATTTTCTCTTTCCCACCAATTTTTTTTTTTCTTTTATATATATAATTTTGAAAAATATATGGGGACCCTGGCCGGCTGGACTCCATTGAATTCGTCACTGATAATGACGATGACGATAAAAATGACAATAATGATGCTACAATTCTTAAAACCCCTAACCTTATAAAATTTGTTTTGCCCAGTTTGCCTTGAATTTCTATTGTATCTGTAAGTCGACGTCCCTCTTTCGTTAAGTGACTTCAGGATCTCATCTGCTGTTGGCCTCTGTGTTGGCTCATACTCCCAACAGCTTAGCAACAGCCCGCTGATATCACATCCATCATCAATTTCTAGATTACCCTTATAATTAATCACATGCTGGATTATATCTTTCAACTTCCATTTATCATAAGGTATCCTCCGGTGGTACAATTCCCACAAGACTATTCCTAAAGAATATATATCGGATTTGAAGTGATCAACGTTGTCATTTTCACCCAGGACTTCAGGTGACATCCAAAGAATTGTACCTCCATGTGTCGTGCCGGTGATGTCATTTGTTATTTTCGAGATTCCAAAATCGGTGAGCTTAATTACATCTCCAAAAACTAAATAAGTTTTTGATTTGATGTCACGATGTGAAATATTCTGCTGGTGGATGTACCCAACAGCACACGCTGCTTGTTTACACCAAGAGAGAAAATGCGGTAGAAATTCGATTGCTGTATGCAAGAATTCATACAAGTTCCCGTGCGGTGAATATTCTAGCACTAACTGCGTCGGCACTACCCCGTCACTCTCGATCGTGCCGAGCAGTCGGACGACGTGATCATGCTGTAGCAGTTTCAAGATATCCAGTTCCCCTTGCTGTACATGTTTAATATTCTTCACCGCTACAACATCTCCATTTCTTCTCACCTTCCCCTGACACACAATGGGTTTGTTACTAATTCCACAGTGTTGTCCGATCTCTACATCTGTAGGTTGGAATATTTGAAATTGGATTTGAAAGGCAGCCATGTCGCCTGCAAAGCTTATTAATGCACAGCATTTCAGTATATCTTTATGCACGATTTAACAGGAAATTCCAAATACAATAATAGAAACCGTAACAATAGATATCAGTGAATCATATGCAACGGTTGACTTATAACTGGTGGTTCACGCTGGAGCGTTTGCGTAACAAATGTGATATGAACATGCCGGTATATAGGGGCCTAGGCACAAAAAATAAAAAAAATAAAAAATAAAAAATAAATGATAGTGCGGACAGATCAAAGACAAATACCCAATCCAGGAATACGAAATAGAGGGAAAGGGATGGGGGTCGTGGCAGGGAGGGACTTTTCACAGATGGAAGGGCTGAACCACCTCAGCTTGGTTGGGGCTGAGGTAAGAATATTTATGGCATGGCACCTGTAGATGGTCGGATATGGCACACTCAGACTTAAATTTGAATAATTTTCTTTTATCCTTCATTTTTTAGAAATAATTTTGAAAATATTTAGGGGAGGGGCGTGGGCCAGGGGGCGGGGTCGTGTTAATATTAGGAAGCCCCGATAGTAATTAGCCTATTATTTTTGAAAAAAAATATTGAAAAAAAACTTAAATGCTCCCTGCAATTTCTATGGGCCCTGATAATTAAGCTTGGGCCCCTTGGATCATTCCCCTACCCCCCTCGGTGGCCCTGCCCCAACTCCTCGTCTTGTCAGACAGGCCTGTCATTTCGCGGGGGCATGCCCTCGAACCTCCTACTACAGTGTTGTCTCAATCGGCCCAACTTTCGGTCCCCCTCCCCTTCCGGCCCCACCTTTTGGACATTTCTTGATCCGCCCCTGTAGGGCCTATAATTACGAATGGTGGTGCGGCAGAAAAGATATCCAGAGAACGTGGCTCATAACCAAGAATGCTGTGAATATTTACATAACAGCAGAATAGCAGATGCAATTAGTGGTGGTGTTCTGTTGGAAATCGGCCGATTGAGTTCTTGAAAACTTAGATGAAAGGTGCAAATTGTCGGAAAAGAAAAGGAGGAGTTGGACCAGGCCTATACAAATAATTATATAGGCCTAAGAGGAAAGTTGGAAATATACTGTCTGTCCATGGATCGGAGCTCTATAGTCATTTGTCCAAGTAAAGAGAAATATCCTCATTTTGATATTGTACTAAGAAGAATGGTATTCCACTCTGTCTGCAGCTCAAATCATACCAACAACCACAGTCCCAGGATTGATTGGATTATTGACTTGCTAAAAAAAATCTTATGATATTATTGAGGGGCGCTTATTCAAATTAGAAGAGGGCGCTTATTCAAACTTTTCGAGAGGGGCGTTTATTCAAACGGGGCGCTTATTCGCGCGAGTACTGTACTTGCTCTGTTTGCCAGAAACACGCCGCCCTCTTTAGTACAATGAATGATCGATTACTAGAAAAAGGGAGTTATTACTTAATTATTCAAAATTTAAAAAAAACAAAAACAAAAAAAAACACTTGTATTTAATGGCAATCGTTATCATTGTATATTCTAAAAGCTGGTTATAAATAACAATACTATATTAAAATTACTGTAAAATAATGTTAAATTATGCTTTAAAGTTTATTATAAAATTAAGGTCTTGTTCATGGAATATTCCATTCTAATTCGCGAACATTCTAATCATGATTGCATAATCTTGAGTCCTGAGTCCGTGACGTACAGAGTTGTTTTGGTTTGTATGCTACTGATTGCTAAGAAGCAGAAAGTGAGTTTTTTTTTCTTGCTGGAATGATAATCGGTAAAACCTGGTAAAACTAGCTTCTCCCTGATATATATTATTAGGGTGTTAATGAACTTTCGCATCTAAGCTAGCAGCATGTTTGGATTTTGTTTTATATACGATTAATGACAACATGCATGGTAGGGGCTAGTGGTGGAGTGAGTAAGTAGGGATGCCTGTGTGCAAACTGCTGGACAAGTTCAGACTTGTTTTTGGGAACCTTGGAAGTTTCAAGCAGTTTATAGAGTTACTGTAGTTGTGTCATAATTATGAGTATAATAAAATAAAATTTCAAAATATATGTAATCTTAAGCCTATTATAAAGGTTAAACATGTTGGCCATGTTTGTTGACTAGGTTGGGGTTTATGATAGGTATGTGGGGTTGAAAGTGTGAGACTATCATGGTATGTCTGATCTTGGGTTGTTCATTTTTACTTACAATTGTGGGGTCCAGAGAGAGAGTTTATTTTACTTATGACATTTTAGGGTCTTTTCAAACAACATCAACAATTGATATAGCACAAAGAGAGGAGGGGTGGAGAAGAGGGAGCATACTCTTGAAGACAGGAGAGGGGAAGTTGACAAGCGCCTGTGTCTGTGTAAGTGGTTTACCCATGGAGATGACAAGGGGAGGATCTTAGTAACCATGGGAGAGGGAGGCCCTCTACAGAAATATTTCCCCACCCACCCCCACCCCCCCCAAAAAAAAAGAATGCAGAAGAGAACATTGTATTATTGCCAGGCCTACTTCAATTTTTTCCACTGTTCTTGTCCATGATACCATAAAAATCACCACCCCATCCTCTGAATGGCCCCTATCCAGATTTTCTTTGCATCATCTTCCCCTTGTGGCAAAAGATCACCACCCAACAGCAGCCAATAAAAATCTCTAACCAGAAAGTATCACTAGACCCTCCGAAAGAATGTCCACTCTAACCGCAGACCTGCCAAATCTCCCCATCCTGTCAGGTGTCACCCGATATCTAAACAAATCTCCAGTTCTCCCAATCGAATGTAATTTTCACCCGATTTCACTGATTTTACAGGTTCCCTCCACAAAATACTCCGATTTATGCATAATGATTAATTAGATCGTTATTATTCAATGTATTCGCCGCAATGAGACAAGCAGTAATTTAATAAAGTTGTTTTGCAGTAATTTTGTACAATTAATTTTATACTACTATGATTTGTCTTGACGTGTCTTTTTAGTAAATTGCATCATCTTTTGGTTATTTCTGGAAACCTCCAGATTTTTTGGTAAATCTCCAGATTTTTTTAAGATTTAAAAAAAAATCTCTAGATTTTCATGGCCCAGGAGTTGGCAGGTCTGTAACCCTCACCTACAGATTCTCAATTGGAGTTTCACACCTACTGTATAGCTGGCAGGAATTGTGGATTAACCCCTGACAGACAGTAACGGCTTGTAAATTTCTAACCAGCAGACCCTGCAGTGGTTCAGGAATATCTGGTTGGATATTTCTTTGTTCCACTACAGTATGGTTGACTGATTACTGTCCCTGCCATGAAATTATACAGTGGCATGTAGGGGGTGCACAGAAGCTTGCTCCCCTAAGTCTCCCTCACCCCCATTGAAAATGTCTGAAGCAAAAGAAATTCATGCTCAAGTATGCCGGTGATTCTTATACCCTGGCACAACTACTGTATCCACCCCTGTACAACCTCAGTAGCAAATTTAATGTGCACAAATGAAATTAGAACATTTGTGACTTGCAAAAACCAGCTGTTTGTAGGAAAAATTCAAATATCTTTTTTTTTTTTTTTTAGATTCTGCATCAATTATTCTTTAAAACAGTGTTTATTTGATGGAAATTGGTTAGGTATTAGGGTCATTCCATGCCTTCCTTTACTAAATACATGTATCACAGCCAATATACATGTTCGCCAAAACCCATTTTAACACATCGTCAACAATAATACCCTACTTACTATATGAATTAATTTATTGAATATCAGCCACTTGTAGGTTTTGAGAAAACTGCTTCTAATAGTTTATTATTAAGGTGTGTATTGTAAAAAAAAATTTAATATACTTTTCAGTTAGATTATTGATTAATATATTTGCACAAAATGTTCTTCAATATAGCTTATTTTATGAAATGCCATTGCAAAAACCCGAAAATGTTTAAAATTCTGATTCTCAAACATTTTGGGCTCGTATTTTTGCCAGAGCTGGTCATATTTATGTTGGCATTCTACCATTATTGTTGTTGGAATTGTGAAGAGTTGTTTTTGTTTTCAGATCACTTTTGGGTGTGATTAATATAATATACAGTATTATAATTATTGAGCATGATGTCATGATGATTGCTTACACTATAGGCCTAGTATTATATATGCTGACACTTTCACCAGTGTTATGTCAGGTATGCATGATCAATATTATAATCTTAATCATTTTACAGTGTTTCTTTTGCTGAAGTTGCATGTAAAAATTGTGGAAATTATAATCATCCCTTCATCACTTTTAGGCCAAAAAAAAATAAATTTTTGTGTTGTCCACATTTTGGGAAAATCCAAAAAATGGGTAGGAAAACTATTTTTTTTTAAAACCAAATAAGTGTTTACATTTGAAAAGTATAAAATACACAAAATAATACAACAATTTTGGATTCACATTGCATACCATGCACCAAAATATTGTAGACTAGGGCTTGGTCTCTTAGCTTAGTCCAAGGCTACTTCAGCCTTATCTCATGAACAAAAAATATTGTTATTCCTTGTAGTAAAAAAAAACAAAAAACTAAAATGTGACTTTGAATTTTGTAAAATTTAGGTCGGTTGGGCGTGGCGTGACCAACACAATAATTTTTTTTAATTTGGCCTTATCAATATTATGTATTAACAATGTTTTGTGTATTACCATGTTCTCTAACTTAATCCCCTTTAGCTGCAATCACACTGGACTAATGAAAAAATTAAGAATTTAATGAGACTTGGGTAACATTCCAATGGGTAAATCTTACCACTGTCCACACTGTGATCCCAGCTAACGATATTACGTTATAAGAACGTTATAATAACGTCAATTTGTTGACGTTATTTTGTAGGATACATACTTATAACCTAATTTCACAATGTCACAACGTTCTTAAGACGTGTGAAGGTTATTTTATGAAATAACCTACAGTACCATAACTAAAATAAGAACATTTTGTGTTTGCTGGGATTGTGGCCTTAGTTACATCACTGTATTTATTATCATTATATATTATGTTAAATGTAATGGTGTAATATTTTATCATTGTTAATATATTTAACACTATTACTGTATCATAAACAATATTGCAATCATTCTTTTAGTCTTTAAACGCTGATCAGACATGTACCGGTCCTAATGAGTATATTGACAAGAAGACGGGAAATTGCACCATGTGCCCTACGACCTGCCCACCTGGTTATGGGTACTTTGAGGTATGATGTCTCAGTCAGTTGTGAATGAACAGTTCTGAACAGACCATCAATTTGTTTTAAATGAACAAATACACATAGTGTAGGCCCCTACAGTATGTACAGTACAATACATGAATGTAACGGAAATAAAACATAAATATCTGTACATGATGTTACTGCAGGCACAGTCATCATGATGTACAGTACTGTGTAGAGTACATGTAAACGTACTGCAAACAGACACTGCATGTACTTATATGTGAAAAATGCACATTGTACACGTACAGTAAAAGAGACACAGTAAAGTACATGTTAAATGAACAAATACATATAGGCCCCTACAGTATGTACAATACATGAATGTAATGGAAATAAAACATTATGTACATGATGTTAGGCACTGTCATCATGATGTACAGTACTTGTGAACATACTGTATAGTATGCAATCAGACACTGCATGTACTTGTACAGTATGTGGAGTTATGTACAGTAAACATGTGGGTACTAATTTCATGATGTAGAGTGCCAATTGAAATAGTAATGATTATACAGTGCGTAATACAATAAAGTTGCCGTTATGCGCTTTACATGAAGAAGTAAAAATAATAATTACATGCTACAAGGACAACTAACAAAGAAAACAACAAAAAATCAGAAGGTTCAAATGATTTCACAGCTTTTTGGTGCTGGCACAGGGGAAGGAGAGCACCCAGGGGCGGATTTAGGGGGGGCCCCCCTTTTGGGAGGTAAAAAAAAGAAAAAAAGAAAGAAAAAGAAAAAAATGATAGCCCACAACGCCTCAAATGTTATTTTCGGGAGTCTAGAACACAAAAATTTCGCGGGGTCATTGTTGTCTCGATCGGCCCCCCCTTTCGGCCCCCCCTTTTGGACATCTCTGGATCCGCCCCTGGCACCCCATTCACCACCGCCAGATGTGACATTGACAGTACCGTAAATCCTAAATTGAGCGTTGCGGCGCCTATAACATTTTTTTGGAGGCTTCAGTGCTGCGCTTATACGACAGCGGCTCTTATTAAAAATCTATTGGTGTGCCGCTTTCCATGTCCATTCCAACCTATCTCAGGTATTGCCATAATTCAATAGGCCTGTCATAGGTCCTACAGTACATCATCATAATGTTTGTGAAGAAAATTTTGTTTCTTTATTGTGTTATTCATTTTCACACTGTATACATTGTATTTAGAACCCCGTTTCTCAAAGTGTTTTATTACACACAGGGTAATATATGCTCTGAATTAAGCGCAGCAGTACTTACTCGAGAGCGGTGCTTTGCGAAAAAAAATAATGTTTTATGGTGCGGCGCTTATTTCGAGAGCGGCACTTATTCAAGGATTTACAGTACTGTACATGTAAAACAGCAGTGTATGTATTTGGTACAGTACACAGTACAACAGTAAAAAAAATATAATTGTTGAGCCAAGTAAAAATTGGCAAATTTTCTTGAGCACTTAAAACTACAGTATTTGCACGATGACCTGATTTTCACAAGATGCTTGCCTATTCATTTGTTTAGTATCCATGTGGTTATGGAACGATGAAAACAGACAGGTGCTACCCATGTGAAGATGGAGAAACGTACAGTGCTGCAGATGATAGCAACCGATGTTACCCCTGTAACCCCTGTCATAATCACGAAAAAATTAAAAATTGCACAGTAACTGCCAATGCTGAATGCCCGGCATGTGTACATGGGTAAGTCTAATTCCCAAAATTGAGAGGGATGAGAACTACCAGTGGCGGGTTCAAAGGTGGGGGACAGCTGGCTCAAGGGCCCCCTCCCCCTACATTTTTTAAAATTATAAAAAAAAAATGAGAAAGAAAGAAAATATTCTAGTTTACGCCAGAGGAGACCATTACTAGGGAGCTTTCGACTTGCACGACAAAGCGACGCTAGAACGGATTTACTCAGGCGTGACTGTCAGGTGTGTGAATGTAGGACCGGGGGGGGGGTGGGGGATCCTACATTCTCTGCATACTTAGATTTGCCCAATTATGTCCTAGATTCCACACGACCGCAAGAACTCAACATTCTCACATGCGCTGGTGACTCTATGTGGTGTCATATTACATTCTACTGTACGTATTAATTTCCTACCGTTGTGCAATCGAGAGCTCCCTATTGACTATCTAGAGGTGCGATAATTAGAAATGTTCTTATTTTAGCTTTACCATCTGTGAAAGTTCCTCCCTGAGCCCACACTGTACCAAATTGACTATAATAATGCAGTAGGCCTACAATGTTACCTCACAAAATGAATTTGCTTTGGAATATACAGGTATGATGTAATTTTCTATCTTTAAAAAGGTATGGTTGGGACCAATTCAGGGCAGTCTGTAAGGACTGCGAGCATGCAAGAAGGGAACTCCCAGGATGTGAAAGTAAGCTACTTCAACTCAATATTTTCCTGTGTATGAAACAAATGTTATATAATCAGTTTTTGAACAAGGTTCATAATTTTACATCAATTTAATACACTCATGTATGATATGACCCTTTCTGACATGTGCTCATTTTCAGATTGCTATAATTTTACATCAACTTATACTCTCATGTATGATATGACCCTTTCTGACATGTGCCAATTTTCAGATTGCTATAATTTTACATTAACTTATACTCTCATGTATGATATGACCCTTTCTGACATGTGCCCATTTTCAGATTGCTATAATTTTACATTAACTTTAATACACTCATGTATGATATGGCCCTTTCTAACATGTGCCCATTTTCAGATTGCTATAAATCTGTGATCTTTAGAATATGCTTACATCTGGCTAATAGCTTTATACTGAAGTGTATCCTACAGTATATCCTGAACAAGATTTAATAGCTGAATAAAATTCTGAGCTTTATATAATTTTTGAAAATAAAGTAATATATCCTCTTAAAAACCTCCCAATCATTGCAGCAATTTGTAAGTGAATAAAAAGGTGTGACACATATATCGGGGTTCTTCATTTACCTTTCGATCTTTAATTGAATCAGCAGAATCTGAAATGGCCAGTTTAATTTAATAATAATAATAATGGTAGACTTTATATAGCGCATATTGTTAAGCCCTCTATGCACTTTACATTATCATTACCGGTCATTAAATTAAACACCTATGGAACTCAAGTTTATTTGGGGAGTATTCCATAATGTTACAGCAGCTTCATCAGTGCATTTCAGCATTTAACCCTACGTACCCACTTATACTCCTGGATGGATAGAAGCAGTGCAGATAAAGTGCCTTGCCCAAGGACACTAAGTGAAATGCACAGCAAGGGATTGAAACCCTGACCTTGAGACCAAAGCGTTCCTGCTGCGCCAAACCACATTGACATGGAATGGCTCATGTATACTACTAATATTATTATTTTATTTTTTATGTAGAATATTTGTTTAAAACATTCTATCCATTAATAAAATCTATTCTGTTTTATTTATAGAACCTCCAGAAGTGATGGTAACTGAACACCGTGTACATAGAGCAGTCTGTAAAAATGTTCCCGAGCAGTCGCTTCCCGACCAGTATTCCTGGTTCCTGGATGATGAAATTCTTGACACATCCGATGAAAACAAGTTTGTATTAAAAGGAAATAAGTTGCTTATATTAGACCCAGACGTAGAGGACTATGGTGTTTATACGTGCAGAGCAGAATGGAATGCCAATGAAGACCGCAACTTTGATATTATGAAAATGAGTTCCAACAAAGTAGAGACTTTCCCTACAGAAGAGCGTAAGCAAATGTTTATTAATTATACTAAATTTCCAGAAGAGCAAAACAAAATTACTGAGTCAACCAAACAAAAATTACGGATTAAATTTATTATAAAGCCAGGTACTCGCTGCATCGTACGATGGTCGTACGACAAATCCAACTCCTAGAAAATTTTCAAAACGGGGTCCAAACTAAGGGACCAACTAAAGCCTTGGTTATGGTCCCTTTAATTAAAATACCTGGCCGGGTTTATGGAGAGAGTTTTTATGGCTTAGTTTGGCTAAAAATTGTGCTTTTAAAACAAAATATTGGGGATTGGCAGTCAAAATAACATTATTTTGATATGCAAATGAATATTTCTGGTCCGAGGGTCTTGTGGTGTAGAACGCTGGAGGGGCCAGGCCTGTTTGACATTGTAATAAAAAATAAAAAATAAAATTCACCCCCTACTGGCGCCACCACCGGTACTTGGAAACACTTTATTAATTATTAATTAATTATTTAATAATTCCATGAATCATTTTCCTTTCAGATGGAGAGATCATCAGTGAAGATACAGTAACAGAACACATGCTTTCCACTAAAAAAGAATGTAATTGTATATCCAAATACCATGCTTTTATTTTTTTTTTAAATTGTTGTGTATTTACTCTTTACAAAAACACTTTAAAACATAAACAAAATAAATAACAATGAAGAGAGTGATAATTAAATTACTATATGTGTGAATTAATAAGTAAGAATTAACTTTATGAAGCCTGTGTGGTCTAATGGTTATAATGCTCGCCTTGACAGCGAGAGGTCGCAGGTTCAAATCCATTCGGAGGATCCAGGATTTGAAAGAGGGTGTTCAGAGAGTTCCCAAAAAATGAAAGGGGGTGGGGTCCTCCCCTGGGAAAATGTTGATTCCTAGATGGCCGGAAATGAGCTTTCCCAACTTCTGAGGTGTCTTTTAATGACCTTTCAAGTTCTTCAGAATTCAAGGTTGCCCCTCTCTTGAAAAAGGTCAGGTAATTTTATCTCATTCTTAGGCCTATACACAGAGAAATAAAAAAGGCATAGGCAATATGTTATTATATTCCAACAATATTGAGTACAGTAGTTGCATACGTAGTCTTTCCACCATGGATCGATGGGCCTGAAAACATACTTTTGTACATAAATTATTACGACTCGTCGAACCAAAAACAGTGTACAGTGTTTGTTGAATTTATTTGAAGGCTAGTTGGGCTAAGCCTAGTTTGTCTGATCTGCCAACCTCCTAGGTAGGTTAGCATGCCTTTTGTAAGCCAGGACCCATTAGTATTTTGTTTGGTGATACTACACTACTTCTTAAAAGTTGTGTTAAATATATGTAATTAATGCAATAAATAATATATCATTAGTCATTGACCATTATACTTTCAGGTATAGATGACAATGATGGAGATGCAGCAAAAACTGTTATTAATTGTCATCCTTGTTTACATCACTGGATTTCATGGATAATCATTAGTATAATCTGCTTGCTTCTTCCAAATGCATGGTTTTATAACAAGGTCAATTGCAAAAGTAAATACACTACAGGAAGTCCATCACAAATCTGTAAGTTTTGTTTTACAGTACAGTATGCATTCTGAAATATATTTATAATCTTACAAGATGCAAAGTTAGATATAGCATACTGCATGTATTTGGTTACTGTATACAGTATTTGTAAAAATTCTTACTTTTATCTGTTATTTTCTGTAATGTTATCCTGCTATGTTCTACATTAAGTTCATTACCAACATTATTTATTTTCTTTCTTCAGTGGTATACCAGACACAAACTCCCTTGCCCACACAGTAAGTGAATTCATTTATTAATTTGTACTGTATTTTTCTTCTTTTCTAGTCAGCCTCCTATCAACAAAATCAACATATCCTTTTGTATTAGAATTAATAAGTGAAGTATTTCATGATTTTTTTTTTTTATTAAACTGTTATGTTTTTTTTTTATATATTCAAATTTGAAGCTCATTTGTTGTCAGAAGGCAAATTATATGTACATTTTCAAACTTGAAATGTAGGAAAAAGTACATTAAAACATATAGCACTTATTTTTTATATATAAAAAAATAGAATGAGTACTATTAAAATTGAGAAAGAATTGTACATAAATACACATAAAACAGACAATTAGCACTGGAAATTTATGACAATCATGGTTCCATAATTTATAATAATTTTTTTTTTTTTTTTTAGTTTTTACATTGGTCAGCATTTAAATGAATGATCCTACAGTTAATTTTAGACATTTCATTCTTCTATTGGCTTTAAAGCCAGGTTTTGGGGCAAATTCTTTTTTTTTTTTATATGTTGTAGTTGTACAACTGATTTTTCTATGACACAAAAAGCATATTTGATGAAAAACTTGTTAACAGCAATGAGATACATATTTTTTCATATTTAAAAACTGGGGGGAAAAAGGGATGTAACCACCCTTTTTCCCCAGTTTTTAAATATGAAAAAATCTGTATCCCATTATTTCTGTTCCAGAATTTTTCATGTCTTTTTGTGTCTTAAAAAAATTAGTAGTATATTAACATTTTTTCCCCTTCGCAGCCTGACTTCGATTGAGATATTAATTTCTAAAGTAATTTTCTGAATAATCTTTGTATTCTCTCTTACAGACATATACCTACTCATGTACCTCTCCTGAGACCTGAACCCCAAAATTTGTCCCTTCATGAGGATGTGGAATCGGCAAAAACACTTGGTCATATTCAAGAATTAAAAACTAGCAATCAAATGGATTATACTGATGATCATGTAATGGTTACCCAGGTTACAGAAGAAAAGGTATTATTACTAATCCTTATTGATAACTACCACAGAGGTTTATTATGTATTGATTGCTGTTTGACTGTTTTTTTGATATTGGGATTTGTTCATGAAAATTTAGTGGAGCCTATGGAGAGCGATATCGCTCAGTAATTGGCGATCGATCAATCAAATAATACAATATAAAATGAAAAGTCACTGCACGGACCTGAGTGTCAAATAAGCGACCTATGTTTCCCTCACCCTTTCGATAATTTGAATTTAAATCCTATAGTATTTCATGAATATATAACCTCTGTATACGAAAATTTACACAGCGTTAATATTTGTTAGTATTTATTTTAATTTACTATGGTAGTTAAGTAGGATATTAAACGCATAAAAAAGACAACACAAGACATTAGAACAGTTACTGTAGATAAACATATTAAATATAGAGGGTGGGTAGAGAATGAATTGGCAACAAATAGAAAAGAGTAGAGAAGTATGTAAATGATAAACACTCCGTTGCATTTGTTCATTTGATAGACCTATCCTTTTGGGTATTTTTACCGTAGAAAGTTATTTTATTTTACTTTAGCATATTGATGTATAGTCCTAATATCATAATGATTTTAATAGTGAATAATTATAGTACACTTCATAAATAAGAACAACGACAATGCTGGACCAAAAGTGGGTTAGTTGATTTTTTTAGGAAACCAGACACAGTGAATATTATGTACACTTGATATGGCCATAGAGGCTACAAGGTCAACCTTTGCTATCACACACAAGCGCCTTAATAGGACGATTAATGACCACTGGTGCAAATTCTTATTCCCATCTTGGCCACCACTGAGCTTGTAAGTTGTCAAATGGTAGATTCAAAAATCCTTTCCGGCAAAATTTGCATTTTATTATTTTATTTCATTTATCCAATACCCAACAGCACACAAAGTTGCCACTAATAGAATAGGAACAGTTGACAAATAATTGCTTCAATAAAATATTTCAATTGCAATTAAATTTGTTGGCGTGGCACGTCCAAATAGCGACTAGTGAGGACATGTATTAGAAATTTTGACTATTTTAGTCTAAGGCCTATGCCCTGATTTAATGTTCATTAGGCTAACCTAAGAAATACATTAAACTAGAAATTGCAAATTGCAAGTGAAGTGCTGCGAAGTACAACTGCATAAAATGTTCTTCGAACAAAATTATTTATGCGAGTCAAGTGAAAATAATGAATAATAAAAATATAACAAATAATATGAGCACGACCCATTGTCTATATTTGAACAGCGTTGGTGCTGTGTACAATAGTGTTTTGCGAGTAGTGCCAAAGTGCGAGCCAGCGAGTCATGCGAGCCAATGTGCGAGTCGTGCGAGCCATGCGAGTCTGCGAGCCATGCGAGCCATACACTTAATATTTTTTTTTCAGGTTATCTAGTTTTGCAAACACGTAGGCCTAGCTTATTCTTCGGGGAGCTTTGCCTGTGTAGTCCAGTCATGCGCAGTACATATACTTTTGGACTTGGTTACTTTTTCGAATCGTCGATCCGAAAGTATGCAGTGCTGATA
>NW_022754288.1:237606-261989 GCF_011630105.1 Anneissia japonica | reverse complement strand
ATATTCTAACAATCACACCAGTAGTAACAATAATATAGGCCTACGCCTGACCATCGTATTCTTGCTGATGGGCGAACAATTAATGCTCATATATGACAATAAATGCCATCTTGAATCTTGGGGTGTAAAATGCAAGTGTGATACATTTATACGTTAGAATACTCTTCATGCTAGTGGTGTAGTAGGCCTATCTAATTCATCGACGAATCAAATGAATCGTAGTAAAGCGTTTGGGTGGTATATTAAACTTTCTGCGCAAGTTTCTTGGCAACAAATTCCAACCAATCACAGAGCATAAAAAAAATTACTGCAGTAAATTTAAGTTACCGCTGCGAGTTTAGCGCCCTCCATCCACATCAGAGGCCAGAGAACTCGCTGCAGTAAATTTCTTACTGCAGTTCAAGAACCGAATACTGAGCGATATCGCACTCCATAGGAGCCGTACATATTGGTCTAAGGATGAGGGTGAAATGTTGGGGTAAAAGGTCAAGGTTTATATAAACTAGTATGCATACACTTCTTTGAGTGCCTGCTCTATTTTGTGTTAATAGTTTTATTGCATGTAAAAATCATATTTATAATTAAAAGTGTTTTTGTAATAATTGTTTATAGCACATGATAGTATCTTTGGTGTGAAGAAACACTTCCACTGGTGATAAAGATGATATGAATTTTATCCCTAATATCATAATTCTTAAAGAATATAGTTATGAATTATATTCATAATGATTATTAAAGCTAAACCAAGGAATAACAACAAGTGAACTTAATTGCAACATATCAGTAGTTCTGCTATATTTTATCATTACTATGCCACTTTTGATCATACAGACATGACTGAAATGTTCCCTGTCCTTAATGTCAAAGGATTCTTTATTATTGTTATTGATATTATTCAAATTAGTTTTGGTTTGTTTGTTTGTTTTTTTTTTAATAGATAAATTAATATGTTAATGTTTTATTTATTCTTAAGTGTACAAGACAACCTGAAGAAAAAATTGAAAATATATACAAGAAAACTTTGGGATGTTCCTCAGGTAAGGAACATTACAGTATATATAACTTATAGCAAATTTTGGAATGTGGGGAGAAAAAAGAAAACTTAATGAATAATTATATTATTATAAATATCAACATGACAAATTTATTATGATTATGTGATGAAAATAATATATTAGTTTTTTTTTTCAATATGTTTTCTGGTAGGTTTGTATTATCATGAACTTGATGTGGAAACGATTGATTGGTTGACATTGCTGCTTAACCCACACAAAAATCCAGACCCACCAATTAAGTATTGGATACACCTTGCAAGTAAACTTGGTACAGACCAGGCCACGATAAATTCTCTTGGGACATACAAACGTTTTCATGAGTATCTATTTACGAAAGATGTGTCAATGCAAATATTTTTAGAAGCTCTGTGGACAGTTGGAAATCATCAGGCGACTAAAGTTGTCTGCAAGGCAGTGATGAAAATGCACAAAAATAGAAATTAAATGATTAAAATGAATGGTGAGTTTATGTTTGTTTAAAAAATGATTTCAGTAAACTTCTGTTCACACTTGTCTTCCTTGATAAATATTTGTGATATGTCCATATGATTGGTGGTGTCATATCACACTCATAGTGTGAAAAAAGCCTAAGGCATAATTTTTGGGATGACAAGGTGATCTGAAAATGTCGACAGTCTTCACTAGATAGTTTCTCAATATGAAATAGGGAAGGAAATTTATAAATTTGTAAATTCATTATTTTATTCTTTATACTGCCAAACATGTAATTGTTGTATTGTCTTTATGCCAGCATATTTTAACATAAATGTCACTCATATATGATACAGTATTTGTCCCATATGTTCATAAGCCCCTATCGCAGTGGACTTAATTTGGTCAAATTAACCGAGTCACTGGCTAAATTTACAAAAAAAAATCCAATCCGAACGTCGGTTACAATTCCCTCAGGGTTAAATTAACCAAGCCGAATGGTTAATTTTACCCACCTCAGCCTGCCCAGTAAAACTTACCACGGTCTCGGTTAAATTAACCATGTTGGTCAAGAAGTCCAATCCGAAGGTGCAACATGGTTAAAACTTCTTCCATGTTGACACCGCTCGAACAAAACTGGAAGTTGAAGTCACAAACTAGCGCCCTCAATAATATTTTTTATACACAAGGTTAAATCTTGGTAAAACTATGGTAAAACTAACCGCGTGAATAATCCAAGTGCGAACAATGGTGAAATGTACCCATGACTTAGGTTAAAGTTACCCTGGTTAAATTTACCATTTTTTAAATCCAGTGCGAACAAGGTTATAGTGTGAACATAGCTAAATTACATTCCTTGATGGGAGCTAACATGTCAATCAATTCTATTATTTATTTACTTTTTTTTGAATGAATTACCCGATCAATTGAAAAATCTTCTAAGTGCTTTATAAATATATAATTACATTTGTTTCTTGCATTTTCCGAATCTGAAATATATGCTTAGTTTGATTTTATATTCTATATTTTTTATTTTCTTTCTGATATTTTTAATTTATCATCTCATTGAATAAGTTAATTATTGAGACACATTTGTTGTTGTGTATGAGACCTCGCATTAAAAACTTATTACAGTGGGGTACCTTTTTCACAATACTGTGGTATTTAATATATAGTTTACTGTATTGTGAAATATTAAATATTTACAGTACTGTTCACAGGGGTCCCAAGTTGAAAGAAGTCTCTTCTGTGAGATCCGGTAAATGAGCTTTTTGAACATATATTTTATTTTATTTTGCTGCGAATGGTGATACCTATTGGCACTGACTTCCATGAAACAATTGAAAATATTTTGAATTTGAGAGAGATGGGTTATTTTCCGGGAGGTTCTTGCGGGTGTGCGGGAGGCCATTCAGATTTCCAGGCGACTTCCAACTTGGGATGCCCTTGTTTCTGTTAATACCTATGTATAAAATTATAGTATATTATGTTGCATTATGATAAACAAGATGTATATCTATTTATTCTTCAGATATGGACAATAGTGTCAAAGAATTACAGTATATTATAGATATTTTTTAAAAATATATTTTTGAAATAATGAATGTTGATGGATAGGTTAATAAAAATACAAGGCTAAGTAATCAGCTAAAGACACTGTTGGAATGCTGCCACCATCAGCTCTCTTAATCATTCTGCTTTATAGGATTTATAATTTGTTTGCCTTTGCCTACTTGTTATATAAAATTGAGTTTATTCATGGTTTGGTGGTAAGATACCCATCCTTCAATCCAGGGTCCTGGGTTTAAATGCTGTTAAATCTGTTCTCGTGATTTGATTTATGTGCAGTACATTATTCAAAATGCTACTATGCATGCTGTGGAAGCATAAGAAAAATGATGGTTTTCTGTGAATTTGCTGCCGGTCCGATTTTGCATTTTGAGCGTATTCTGGTACACACTGGTCTCATTCGAAGTTTTATAATTAACGGATCAGTGGTGGATCTGAGGCATCTTCATGCCATGCTATTGGGAGCCATCGTGATTTCAATCTAACTACTGCCGCACATATACTCTGTTTACTTGAGTAACAATAAATAATAATGGGTGTACTCGTAACCTAACACTCAAAAATGCGACCTTAGACCAGAGCAGCTCTGAGAAATTTGACCATCATACTATATTATAAAAAGTTATTCTTGCAATTGCAAAGACAAATAACAGAAAAATGTCTACAAAATGTATGGCTTGATTCTTACCGTATTTATTCAAATAAACGCCCCGGGGCGTGTATTGTTAAGAAGGGTTTTTGAGGGAGCGTCTATTTGAGGGAGCCAAATTCGAAGGAGGCGTTTATTTGTTTTGGTGCAAAATGGATATGTATACTCAGATATACGCCCCTTATTTCACTGTTAATGTAATGATACAGCATTACTGACAAAAAATGTGTTATTGCGTGATCATACTGACTTATTGATCCCAACCATGTTAGAAAAGATGTAATTCTGCAGAACATTAATTGAATGTGTTGAGAATGATGTTGCTTCCATTGGATTTGTTTAGTCATTTAGGGTGAAGGGGGAAGGGGGGGAGCGTGATTTATTAGAGGAAAATAAGAGCCTTGGGTCGTTCATTCGAGGGAGGCGTTTATTCTAAATGAGGTTCTAGATGGGGCGTTTATTCAAAGCTGGGTGTTTATTCAAAAATAAATACGGTAATTACGTTGTCTGCAAATTTTTCATGGATGTCCTTAATATCTTTGATAGTTAATTTACACATTTGAAATGTGTAGATGTTTCTGAAGAGAGATATAATTGGTTTTTTGTTTTGATTCATTCTGTTCTAAAGTTTTGTATCAAAATGAAAGGCAGCCAAACTCTAATTTGAATTAGAGTGGGGGTATTAATCTATTTAGTAAGGTCATTTAAACTTATTGAGTGACAGCTGAAATGGGTTAAAATGAGGACTGATGAATTTACAAGTGTTGGACATTCCAAATCAAACCATGAAAAAGTACTAAACATGGTTTTTGTAATTTAAATACAGTATACATTTTTATAAAGTAATAATTTTGCTTCCACTGTGCAAACGTATTCAGTAATTGAGTCTGTTTTGTGTATAGCAACCTGCATTAAATGTATACCATACTGCCATCTAAAATCGAATACTAAAGATTGAATTTCTAATTTTTTTATCAGTAGGTTAACTTTTAACTGAAAAAAGAAATCCCTTACCATGAACATTTAAGTACTCTAATATGATTCATTTATTCTTTTTATTATATGTAGTAAAATATTTGTAAATCATTAGTTTATTTCAATATTGAGACTTGTTTGGTAACTTGTTATTTTGATTTTCTTGACGTTTAGGGTGTTAATTATATTTAGATCTGTCTAAACGTCCTATCAGTTGTTGACTCTTTGTTTCTGAGTGCAGTGAGTATGTACTGCAGACACTACGTCCCTACCAAATCACATGCTTGAAACTTTGTCTCAGAAATACTGGCATAGTGTCCGATATGGGGTAGTTTTGCATCTACTGTATATATTGTATTTTAAAGTAGTTAAGATTCTGTTTAGCTGTTGTCCTAGGTAAGACGTTAAACTACATCCGGTTGAGTTAAGGCGAATATAGTGGCATCCTCTTTGGAAGGGCACTCCTCGGAGTCAATGACCAACCATGTAGAATTATTTTTGTTTTTGTTAAACATTGTTCATTTATTTCTTAATATTTACATTCAAGTACATACTGTTGGATTATGTGCTATATAAATACATTATGAGGCACATTTCTTTTACAATTTAATAATGGTAGTTACCGCAAGACGGTTTAGAGTTAATCATTATATGTACTGTAACATTTCTTATAATATGGAAAAAGTATCTCTTTAGAGAATATGTCATCGTCTGTATTTTAAGGTATTTAAGATTTTGATCAGCTGTTGTCCTGGATATGACGTTAAACTAACATTTGTTATGTAAAATAATGAAGTGGGGAGACTCGATGATTAAGTGATTGGGGGCCTCTAGCTCGCTAAGTAAGGTGATATGAGGTGATTTTTATGTACAGGACTTGAGTGGGATTTCTTGCTTCGAACATTTTTAATGGAGGTTGGGGTTTTTTAAGGGGCAACCTGCGCACCCCTAGATACGCCACTGTAATCATATGTCGACTGAAGTTTCTGAAGTAGTATGTACTTAGTGTGCATACCCTTGTTGGCTGTAGACAGTGTCAAGTACAGTATAGACACTGGCATTTGCCAATTCATGGGTATGGGGGTGTATATTATGTCTGTCTCTATTCAACTGTATTCCTTCCCAAGGGTCATCTCAATGATCAGTGGCGGATTCAGGGTCCTCCCTTATAAATTTTTCAAAAATATTTTTTAAAAATGGAGAAAAAAAGAAAATTATATTCGGCCATCTGCCATACTTCAGCCCCAACTATGGTGGGGCTCAGATGGTTTAGTCCCTTCATCTGTCAAAGTACCTCCATTTTGAACTCATGGATCCGCCACTGATGTCATCCTAAAGTCAGTTCTGTGTGTTGATATTGAAATGTATTGAAGTGTTTTGTATTACATACCGGTAACACTTTTTAGAGTGTTGACTACGTATTCTTGCTGTAATATTTCATGTATTCTTATATTGTATTCCGACCTAAGTTGTCAATTAAATGCTTCAATTCTTGTACATACACTAGTGTGTCGTTCTCATTCTGTGCTATTACACTCAGACATATTTTTTTAAAAATTATGATCATAAGGGATGAAATCTAGTCTTAATATATATGGGTTTAGCTATAGGAAAATGATAGCAATCACAGACAAAAAAAAAACACGAATTGAGTAATAGTGCTTAAATATGAGAGGAGTAGTCCATGGCTGGGCCAAATGAGTGGACATGTCCCCCATTTGTAGATTATTTCGTAAAAAGTAAGCCTCTTTTAGGCGCTACCCGAAGGTACCTTTCACTGCATGTTACTGTTTTAGTAGACCTACTTGGTCAGAGGGCTTTTAAATCTATATCTAGGATTTAAGATAAGTTTGGAGATGACAACCACCCTATTCCCTAATTTGTTATTATGTTTCTTGCCATGAGTTTATTGATTAAGTTTTCAATAGCATGTTCGTTTGCCCCTCCCCTTGATCCATATCCCCCAGCATCTGCCTTAATCCTGTCTCTTATACACATCTAGATGTGTATAAGAGACAGACTTATTTCCAATGGGGTCTCACATAAAACAAGTGTGAAAAAAAGGTGAAAGAACTTTGACAGCCTACAGCATCAATAACTAAAATTATTTTCAAAATTTAAGGAATTTTTGCACTCCAGATGACACTGTATATGCTGAGCCTCCATCGTGTTTTTAGTATTAAAATATTTAAATGGAAAAAAGGCCGTCGACAGTTAATTTTATGATAGGGAAAAATAATAAGATATACCAATAGTACAATCTGATATGGTGAATTTATGACACAGTCACATTAACAACTATAATTGTCATGACGGCATTTTAACGACTTCCTGTATAAGAAGTTTAAGCTTGAAGCCGCATAAGCATTCTAGGTTATTAAAGATTATTTAAATTTAGATACCAGAGCCCACATACTCCACGCATCATAGGAGATCGTTGAATCATAGTTCCCCCTCCAATTCCAGATCACATTAAATGGGACCTTAAAATTGGAATGCCATCGGAGTTCGGTCTCCAATTTGAGATATATCTGGTTTAATATCAGGGGTGGCGCCAGGATTTGCCCGACGGGTGGGTTGCCGAGGTCCGGGACGGGGGGGGGGGCGATGCCCCCGACGAAGTGTCGGATTTCCCCGACGAAAGCAAAGTGGGCGTGGTCGAGCTTTGATTAAAAGGTTCCGAAACTGGTCCTGGTGGGAAGCCCCCGAAATTTTCGACAATTTAGGGGTTTCAAAGGCTTATTTAATCGATTTTAGGTTCTACTAATATGTAAAAAATACATATAATATTTTTTTCTCCCCGACGAATTGTGCTTTTTTTCCCCGTCGGGGGGAGGGGGAAGCTCTCCCCGACGAAGGGGGCCCTGCCCCCCGTCCCCCCTCTGGCGCCACCCCTGTTTAATATTATAGATTTTGAAATTTCTATAGCGCCAGTTAAAACGGAAGAAGCTGTCACTACCACGGCTTTACAATATAATACACAATATAGAGCAGAACTACTGATAATAATAATGGTAATAATAAAATAATAACAATAATAACGATAATGATAATAATAAGCCTAACAAGAATAAGAAAATAATAAGAATAATGGTAATAAGAAGACAAATAATAATAAAATCAAATGAAAATTAAAAATAAATATATAATAAAGAGAATAAAATAATAAAAACAATGAAAATTTGAAAGTTTATTGTTGTTGAAGTCAAACTGAAACTAAGGCGGAAAAGCAAGGGTAAAGAGAAAAGATTTGAGGTGATATTTAAAATGGTTTTATCATGTTTTTTATATCTATTATATGTATGATAGAGAAACAATATTGCGCAACTCTCGTGTATGACTGGAGCTATACGTGTAGTGGTCTTTGGTACAAAAATCACTATAGCTAGTCTTTGTTAAAATCATTACTAATTATTCTCTTTAAAAGTCATCTAGAAAATATAATATTAAGTGGCGAAAATGTTTGTTTCTCCTAGAGTTATTATATTCCTAGAATTTCTTTAAAAAAAAAGTGATGATAATGGTTACATTGCATCGACACGGACAGGGGTGGCGCCAGGATTTGCCCGACGTGGGTCCAATGTCCCCGACGAAAAAAA
Source organism: Anneissia japonica (assembly GCF_011630105.1). NCBI lineage: Eukaryota > Metazoa > Echinodermata > Crinoidea > Comatulida > Comatulidae > Anneissia > Anneissia japonica. The sequence goes on along the minus strand of NW_022754288.1, from coordinate 253,710 downwards.
AGTGAGCGTGGTCGGGCGTCGCCCAAAACCTCTCGAAAGTGTCCCATGGGGGTGAAGCCCCCAAAAATAGGACAATTTAGAGGTTTCGATTGTTTATTTAGTCAATTTTAGAGTAATAATTTGTAGAATAAAAATACATTTTTTCCTTTCCCCCAAAGAATTGCTTTTTTTCTCCCCGAAGGATGGAGGGAGCTCTCCCCGACGGGAGGGGCCCTTCCCTTGCTGGCGCCACTTCTGGACACGAATTGAGTAATAGTGCTTAAATATGAGAGGAGTAGTCCATGGCTGGGCCAAATGAGTGGGCATGTCCCCCATTTGTAGATTATTTCGTAAAAAGTAAGCCTCTATTAGGCGCTACCCGAAGGTACCTTTCACTGCATGTTACTGTTTTAGTAGACCTACTTGGTCAGAGGGCTTTTAAATCTATATCTAGGATTTAAGATAAGTTTGGAGATGACAACCACCCTATTCCCTAATTTGTTATTATGTTTCTTGCCATGAGTTTATTGATTAAGTTTTCAATAGCATGTTCGTTTGCCCCTCCCCTTGATCCATATCCCCCAGCATCTGCCTTAATCCCTGTTGCAATATCAGTTGCAGTTGAATAGTGCTTGAACCACTCCTCCCGAGCGTGGTATCCAAAATCTCGGTCATAGACTCTCACCTGTTATTGAAAAGATACACATATCTGTTTTGTTTAATCCATTTTTAAATAACTAGTAGTTAATGTATACATATTATGACCAGTGGTGGTGCCAGGATTTGCCCGATGGGGAGTCCGAGGTCCCCGACGGGAGGTGGGTGGAGATTTCCTCCACGAAAAAAGTGGGCGTGGTTGATCGTCGCTCAATATCTCTTGAAAGTGGTTCCATGGAGGAAAGTACATTTTGTGGTTTTCTCAACTAGGGGAGGCCCTTCCCCCGACCCCTCACTGGCGCCACCCCTGGTTATGACTTCGTTACATATTTGTATATAGGCCTATATATGTAACTGGCTGATTTGGGTCGACGCCCGCATCGTAAGGGGTGATTCGTTCGTCTGTCATATCCCAAGTGATGGCGCAAGGATTTGCCCAAAGTGGGCGGGGCCAGCAACGCAAACCCCTTAGTGGGGAGGCCAGGGAGAAATGCCCACGGAAACTGACAATTTTGGGATTCGAAATGTATACTCTATTTTCAAATTTTGTAGAAATTAAATAGAATGTTTTGTTTTTCTTCCGAGGTCCCCGACGGGAGGTGGGTGGAGATTTCCTCGACGAAAAAAGTGGGCGTGGTTGATCGTCGCTCAATATCTCTTGAAAGTGGTTCCATGGAGGAAAATACATTTTGTGGTTTTCTCAACTAGGGGAGGCCCTTCCCCCTGTCTCTTATACACATCTATAGTACAATCTGATATGGTGAATTTATGACACAGTCACATTAACAACTATAATTGTCATGACGGCATTTTAACGACTTCCTGTATAAGAAGTTTAAGCTTGAAGCCGCATAAGCATTTAAATCATCACAGAAAGGCAAATACAGTGTTCGAATACAGTGTCCTTACTCGAGCAATTTTACATTTCTTTGATGATATATATTTATAACAGTGTTAACGGCTACTTTGATTTATATTATATGTGTATATATATACATATATATATATGTGTATATACATATATATATATATGTATATATACATACATAAAAATATGTATACATATACATATAAGCGTGTGTGTGTGTGGGGTGTGTGTGTGTGTGTGTGTGTGTGTGAGTGAGTGAGTGTGCTGCTAATACTTCGGATATCATACCGTTCCACGCCTATTTCGTGCTCCGTTTTGATTGTTTATCTGTTTGTAACCCTCTTTTTGCCAATCTCGAGGCGGTGATGCGGTTGTTAAAATCGTCGCTGGTTGTGTAGTCGGATTTTCTGTCGGTATTGTAGCCGGTTGTGTTGTTGGTATTTTCTCCGTTTGGACGTCTACTATTGGTTTATTTGTATCAACATTGTTATTGGCAATAGGGTCGAGTGCGTTAATGACCAATCCCAAAAGAATAATCGCAAACGCCAGTATTAAAAAATACCGATCCTATTAAGTAGAAAGTGTATTACTATAAATAAATAAAAATATATATCATTTCGTTGAAGAGCTTTTCAGTTCTCTCTACTAAAATGAAAAACCATCGTTGGATGTTGGTAAAAATATCCTTTATGATTCCAGGACCACAATGAAAAACATTTCTTTAAAATGATTGTGTCATCCTGGCTAAAGATATTAGTAAATAAAGAACGAGGAAACGAAAATGATATATCCCTATTGACTCTTTTCATTGCACATCCCATGGTCACCACCACTTTGTTTTCCCTCTTTTGGCAAAAACCACCACATTATTCATCCATATATCATCATAATTTAATGTATACACTTACAATTGATATAGGTCCTAAAGAAATTGTATTTCGTACATTTAGTTGGTTCCTATTATTTTAAAAACTATTTTTACACAAATAATAATTACCACTTGTTGAAAAGTACTGTATATTAATAATAATTACAATAATAATGATAATAATAATAATAACAACAACAATAATAATAACAATAACAATAATAATAATAATATTAATAATAATTGTTAGTTTTGATGAATTGTTTCCGTTTCTTCATGATTTAAGTATAGGCCTACATATAGGCCTATTGTTTGCATTATTAAATTAAATTAAAGGTATCGAGTAAATGAAATATAAATTGTAAGACATGGGTCTGCTGCGTCGCTTCTGACACCATAAGTAGTACCATGAAAAAGCAACGCATAGAATGCACCCTTTAAAATTTTGCGCACCACCCTTTAAATTTCTTGGACAACAATTTATGAAATTCCACCACTCTTTAAAAAAAACCTGGGGGCTGTCTCTTATACACATCTAGATGTGTATAAGAGACAGGTATGTATGTGTGTGTATGTATGTATGTATACGTGACGTAACTGGCTGATTTGGGTCGACGCCCGCATCGTAAGGGGTGATTCGTTCGTCTGTCATATCCCAAGTGATGGCGCAAGGATTTGCCCAAAGTGGGCGGGGCCAGCAACGCAAACCCCTCAGTGGGGAGGCCAGGGAGAAATGCCCACGGAAACTGACAATTTTGGGATTCGAAATGTATATTCGATTTTGAAATTTTGTAGAAATTAAATAGAATGTTTTGTTTTTCTTCCAAGCAACTTCTGTTTTTTCGTCTGCCCCAGGAGGAGACAAGCACCGATGCAGGGGCCTGGCCTCCGTCCTTACTGGCGCCGCCACTGGTTATCACGTTAATATTTTGGACAATATAAATAACAGCATTTGGTACATAAATTTACAATAACAATAAACATAAAATAATGATAATATGACAATATATCTCATCTTATAATGATATGAATACTAAGGATGATGATGAGTGATGATTATATGATGATGATTATGATAATCATGATAATGATATTGATAATGATGAATGATAATATTGATAATTATGATAATGTTTATGATGATGTTGTTGATGATGATCATATCAGTAAACCCTCAATTTTGATTTCCCCTACGCATTATTTAGGCTATAGGTCTTAGCCTATGTCACATTTACGTTTATATTAATTCTAAGGATCAAATCCAAACACAGTGCAAGCTCAGTTGCATAGTGGTGTGACAAGCTAGTAACTCTGGAGTTCGTGGGCACAATTCCCAGATTTTTTTACAGTGTTTCAAACGTACTCGTCAGTTTTGACCAATCAATATAAATAATTCTATAACATAAACTATATAAAATATATAACAATCGGAGTATCGCACCGAAAAATCAAGAAAAACATAGTCTCACCTTCATCTTATGCAAACTTAATAATAATGCTTTTAAATTAGATTAATTCTCACCTTAGTAGGTTTGATTAACCCGATTAGCCCTCTTCGCCGCCAACTCTTAGAGTTTTTTACAATCGACGTTCCTCCGTTGTTGTTAAATGGCGTCAGAATCTCCTTTGCTGTTGGCCTTTCGGTTGGCTCATACTCCAAGCAGCTTAGCAACACCTCGCGGATGTCACACCCATCATCAATTTCTAGATGACCCTTATAGTTAAGCACGTGCTTTATGATATCTTTCAACTTCCATTTATCATAAGGCATTGTCCGGTGGTACAACTCCCACAAGACTATTCCTAAAGAATATATGTCGGATCTGAAGTAATCAATTTTGTCATTTTCATCCATGACTTCTGGTGCCATCCAGAGGATTGTACCTCCTATATTATGTGTCGTGCTGGTGATGTCATTTGTTATTTTCGAGATTCCAAAATCGGTGAGCTTGATGACATCTCCAAAAACTAAATAATTCTTTGATTTGATGTCACGATGCGAGATATTCTGTTGGTGGATGTACTCAACGTCACACACTGCTTGTTTACACCAAGATTGGAAATGCGGTAGGAATTCAGAGGCTGTATTTAAGAATTCATACAAATTTCCATTCGGTGCGTACTCTAGCACTAACACCGTCGACCCAAGGAACTCCTTGGCCGACCCTTCCTCGTCACGGTGGATGATGCCGCGAAGTCGAACGACGTGATCATGCTGCAGGCGTTTCAAGATATCCAACCCCCGTTGCTGTACATTTGTAATATTCTTCACTGCTACAACATCCCCAGTTCTTTTCACATTCCCCTGAAACACAGTTGGTTTGGCACTACTTCCACAGTGCTGCCCTATCTCTATATCCGTGAGTTCGAATATTTGAAAGGTAGCCATGTTCCTTCTAAACACATGCAGTATGTCTTACCGATATTCAATCCAAGGATTTGGGGAGAAAATTCTGGTTTATTGCTCAGATTTCAAATTTCAAAATTCAATTTTCACTTACAATTAATTTCAATTTATTAAAAAAAACCTCCAGTTAAGTAGTAGGCCTAGAAGAACTTCAAATTAATAGAACAATTTCATTAAAACGGACAATTTATTCATACATATACTAGAACAATTAAAATAAAAACCATAAAAAAAATTAGACAAATTCTCAAAATACAAAATTTAATCAAATCAATACGAGGTGAGAACAGAACACCCCTTTAACAGATACAAGCAAAACAACAAACCATGAAAATACTTTAACACACTGAACTACCACCAAGCAAAGACGGATTATTTTACTTGATTCAAAATTCTTTTTGCATTTAAATTTCTATTTTTATTATTAATAATAATAATAATAATAATAATAATAATTATTATTATTATTTAAACAAAAGCTCGCCCTTGACAAACAGCAGTGGAAATGATAATAGCTAAAAAGGTGATAAAAGTTCCTTAATAAGTTGCTCAAAATCTGTCAATATAACAGGAGTGTCCCCTTCATAGCGGTTGGCCGCAGTGTTAAAAGATATATTGCCCTCGTTTCACGGAAAAGTGTCCCCTTAATAGGGGTGTCCCCTGAATAGGGATGTCTCAAAGGAGGGGTTTAGTATTAGTTTTCAACAAAATAATTAGAATGAGAAAAAAATTCTTCGCGAAATTAACGTACGTTGAACGTCACCTTTACATTTATTTAAATCATTTTAGCGAATGCCAGTGTACCAACTCAACAGTTTGAACCCAGTTTGCTCAATGTCAAATGACGGCTCCATATTTTGCCCATCCCTAGTTATTTTTAAGAATTACCGGATTATATACAAAATTATTAAAACAACAAATTACACAGAAATGCATAAGTTTGTAGAACGTCTTTATGCGACCAAAAGAGCGGCACATTTTCATGCAGGGGGGGGGGGGGAAGGGGGGAGGGTTAGGCCTTTGGATCATCGTGGTACCTCCTTCATTTCTCCGCGAAGCCCCTGGCCCCCCAGTCCAAATGAACTTGGAGGGCCCTCCTACTTATAAACAGCACTCTTCTAACACAGCCTTGATATTATCATTCAGTACGGTAGTCTGAGACACCAAAAACTAGCAAATTAAAACAAAATATCACATTTTTAACTCAAGAATGTCTTTAGTGGAATCACATAACAACACTTCCATTATACAATGTCAAATTAATTAACTTGTTAGTTTACTTCATTTTCCTTTCTGATAAATGTATTAGAAATTTTAAATTTGAATTTTGGTGATTTTGTTTTGTATACATTAATTTTAAATGGAATTAGGGTCACTCTGGGGATTGCCAGGGCCATATTGCGGCATCATATCCTAATGATATTTTGATAAGGACAAGTGTTGGATGGGAGTGACCTTGTCAATTACTTGAGTGACGTTAATTGTATTGTAATTAAGACCTTGTTATCATTATATTGTCTGTGTGTCATAAATTTCATGTTAACTTAATTTGGACGCACCATTATCATGTAAATTGTGCTACTTTTTCAAAACTGTAGTTTCCTAATAAATTATAATAAATATTGTAACAAATTCTGACACAAAATGTTCGACAGGCCAACTCGACTACAAACTGACATTTTGATACTCGAAAAAATAAAGTAAATGGCTACAATAATTTATATTATAAGAATTCGAATTAAATAATTAATATGACACTACGGTTTGTTTGATATTTAACTGTGAAGGGGCCCCCCCCCCCTCTCAATCGAATACTAAAATGCATGGCTCCCAACAGTTTCTCGCCCAATGAACCGTCGTTACGCACACACACTTGAATTGCACTTTTGTTTACTATAATTTAATTTTCTTTTTTTATCGTTCGTAATAAATAACTTGTTCACGATCTTTTCTTTTCCTTCGCATCCAACAGCAAGTAAACTCGCTATTAATACAGGATGGAATAATGCTTCATAAACCAAGTGTCTGAGGCTTAGGGAGTAGAGCAGTTTTCAGTCATGGGAAAAAGTCCTACACTTGGATAGAAATTGAACCCAGGACCATGGGTTTAGAAGGCAGGTAACCACAAAGCTATTCAACTCCACTCCGAAGAGGTCTCTGAAGAGATTATGCGACCTATTATATTGTTTCCGCTTACTATAGGTACGTTGCGTAACGATGATTTATGGGTTATGCGAAGACATAGATAGGGCCTATATATAAAAATAAAGAAAAAATGCTTTCTTGTTATATTTTTCAGAAAAGTCAAACACACTGCAAGGAATAAAACTAACACTTTCAAGTTGTCATACCTGAAGTACAAATATTTTGATAGCATAATATTATATATATCATATATATATATATATATATATATGAGAAAATTTAGGAAAATAGTTAAAATCGCTAGTAAACTTATTGGTATTAACGTTAAATCGTTAGAAGAAATTGCAAAAGAAGCTGTAAAGCAAAAAAAAAATGGAAGTAATTATCGCCGATAAAAAGCCATCCACTTATTAAATATGTTGTGCTCAATAAGAGTTAAGTGGAAGAATCCGTTTTTCTTCTGATTAAAATTAACCGGCTGCGTTACTCTTTTCTTCCATCGGCCATGAGGCTACATAATGTAAACATTGTCAGGTGAATATATCTCATACCGGAGTTATGGATCATATGAATGACATAAACCTGATTGAATGAACCTATGCATGAATGAATTTGAATGGATAATTCTGTTATTCTTGGTAAATTTTTAACTTTTTAGTCTTTTACATAGTTATTTTTTTAAGGCTTACTCTTTGTATTTTGTACTGTTTGTAACTTTTACTCTATACGTGTTCCATTTTACCATCTGTTTTTACCCATTTGTTTGTATGACCTGTAATGTGCATATTTTTCCCCTTTTTCATATTTGTGTTTTAATCTGTGACAAACAAAGCAAATTTCAAGCCATTTTATGAGTTTGACTAGTAAATTGAATTGAATTGAAAATATTTAACATAAACCTATGATAACACACATGCATTACAAAAGTAAACTGCACTTAACTGTAATTGCGTTTGCCGTTGTTAACTAAACGACATAATGTTAGCAGCATGTCGTAGTTTCTCTCGCTACCCTCATATCAGGTCTAGGCCAATTGCTCATACTCCAGTGTATGGCCGGCATAGGTCTAAGCGTGGGTACACATATAACAATCACTGTATTATGTTTAAAGTCATACTAATCATAATTTGTTTAGCAAATATTAAATCCGGCGCATCTCCCTAGTGCTTTAATATGTTTTGTGCAATGAGTTTATTGATTAGGTTTTCAATAGCATGCTCGTTTGCCCCTCCCCTGGATCCTTGTCCCCCAGCATCTGCCTTAATTCCTGTTGCAACATCGGTTATAGTTGAATAGTACTTGAGCCATTTTCTCTCAGACAATCCGAAATCGGTAAGCTTAATTGCTGTCTCTTATACACATCTAGATGTGTATAAGAGACAGTCATACCGTTCCACGCTTGTTTCCTTTTTTGTTTTGAATTTTCATCTGTCTGAGACCCTCTTTTTGCCAATCTCTAATGGGTGGTGTGGTCGTGTTTGGTTGTGTAGCCGGTGGTGTAGGTGGTTCTGGTGTAGGCGGTTGGACGTCTGGTATCGAAGGATTAATTATATCGATACTGGAAATAGGAACGAATGAGTTAATGACAAATCCCAACAGAACAATCACAAAGGCTGGTATCAGCCAATACCCATAGAACACCTGTTAAGTAGAAAGATAAATGAATTTGTAATAAATAAGTTTATGTAAAATTGTCTAATCTCCATCATGGAACTTAAAAGTGAAAAGTAAAATTTATAAAAAAAAAAAAAAAAAAAAAAAAAAAAAACAAAAAACATTTGTGTGTACATCATGTTAACTGCCATTTGGAAAAAAATCATAGAGACGAAAATGTTGATCTGATGATTATGGTGATAACGACGTCTGGTATTATCTACATTTACCTAACCCGCTGAACCATAAAACTAGGCAAATACTCCCCAGCAAATGTAACAAGTTTCGAGCACAAAGTGCAACGTTATCGTTATAGTAATGTTAAAGTATTAGCTGTTGGTTATGGGTTCAATTCCCATCCAATCAATTGCATTTACACTTTATAAGCAAATAAAGTGCACCCTTATTCGAGACCACTTTTTCAAAGAACCAAATAACAATCTTTTTACACAAAGTTAACCCTCTAGTTGGAGACCAGCTCCAAAGACTGTCCAGAATTGTCAGGTCCAGAAAACAGAAAACTTCACGTCCATCTTCATGCAAACTTCCAAGAAATATTATTTAACTAATAATTATTATTATGCTCGCAGTTCAGTGGTAGAATCCTGGAATTTGAAATAGTGGGGACCAAGGAATTGCAAATGCAGGCCAGAATATCCTCAGCCCCAGCCAATTGTCTATGGCACTTTGCCTGAAATAGCTTTCTAAATATTTGAATGTGAATGTGATTTCTTTTTCCACATTTTCAAAATAATTTAAAGGGCCTGTACCGGCTTCCCCCTGCTTAGATTGATCCTCACCTGACTTGATGCTCTTTGCCCTATTGGCCTTGGTTTTTTATTTTTTCTGATAATCGAGGCACACTGGTCGCTGTTAAGTGTCGTCAAGATCTCCTCTGCTGTTGGCCTTTGGGTTGGCTCATTCTCCCAGCTTCTTAGCAACAGCTCGCGAATGTCACATTCATCATCAATTTCTAGATGACACTTATTCACAACCACGTGCTTTATTATATCTTTCAATTTCCATTTATTATAAGGTTTCTTTCGGTGGTACAGCTCCCATAAGACTATTCCCAACGAATATATGTCGGATTTAAAGTGATCTACGTTGTCCACTTCGTCCATGACTTCTGGCGACATCCAAAGAATTGTACCTCCAAGATTTTGTGTTAGGTTGGTAAAATCGCCTTTTATTTTCGACAATCCGAAATCGGTAAGCTTAATTGAATCGCCAAAAACTAAATAACTTTTTGATTTGATGTCACCATGTGAGATATTTTGCTCATGAATGAACGCAACAGCACACACTGCTTGTTTGCACCAAGTTAGGTAATGTGGTAGAAATTCTGTGACTGTATTCAAATATTCATACAAGTTTCCGTTTGATGTGTATTCTAGCACCAACTCTGTCGGCACTACTCCTCCACACTCGATGGTTCCGAGCAGTCGAACGACGTGATCATGCTGTAAGCGTTTCAAAATCTCCAGCTCCTGTTGTCGTAGGTCTGAGTTTGGGACATTCTTCACTGCCACTGTATCTCCGGTACTTTTCATCCTCGCTTGGAACACAATGGGTTTGGTACTACAGTGTTGTCCAATCTCTAAATCTTGAGGTTGGAATATCTGAAACGGGACTTGAGACACAGCCATTTTGTCAACTAAGCTGATTTCACATAACGTTGCAAATATGTTATGCATGATTAAATAATTTCACGGAAGGAAGTTTCAAATAGGTCTATAATAATGTCCTGTACCGGTTCAATCGGCAAAATTGATTTTTAATTATATACATTTGAATGCTGTCGAGCATGTTTTCAACAGATACACTTTTGCCTTTGGTCTACACGAGTTGATCGGAAAAGTTAAATCGAAATTTAATTTAATTTAAATTTTACAGCAGGTAGACAAAAGTGGAAGGTTAGAGATCATATTATTATTATTTTAGTTTTAATAGGTCAGGTATAAGACTTCGCCTTCCACGCACATCACGCTGCCGTTTTAGAAATTCATTTGTGCCAAATTCCATACAAAATTGTAGTGTAATGAAATAAGATATGAAAAATTAATTTTAAAATTTATATGTTTTATCATTTTCTTTTGTACAGTATTTAATGTTTTATGTTTTTGTCATACCGTTTTTCGCAAGTTGTCTTTTTAAATGCTATATGATTTGTATGCCAAAATGTCTTTGTATTTGTATTTGAAGACAAATGAAGTTTCTTGTATCTTGTAGCTTATACCTTATACCAAGAATAGTATACTATAGTTGAATTATATACGGTATTGTTTCCAGATTTCCAGGGGCGGATCCAGAATTCTTTAAATGGTGGGGGGGGGGGGGGGATCGGCATGTATTTGAATTCTATTTCTTTTTATTTCAATACATGTCACTGTCATGTATTGAAAATGTTGGAGGGAGGGGAACATGCCACCCCCATTCACCCTTGGATCCGCTTTTGTGGTTTACTTCTGTTTCTTCAGAGAAAAAAAATCCTTAAAAGTATCTAAATAGGACGATCAACACACAGACCGGCAGGTACTAAGCCTATACGGTAATATCTCTTGTCTATTTCTATTTATAGGTATCTAAAATTTCCTGTGAAATCATGCATGAAATAATATATAACGCTGATGAATTAGCTTCACAGGCGACATGGCTGCCTTTCAAAACCCGTTTCAAATATTCCAACCGATTGACATAGAGATCATACAGCACTGTGGAAGTAGTACCAAACTCAGTGTGTTTCAGGGGAAGGTAAAAAGTACCGGACTTGCAGTGGCGATAAAAAATATTACAAATGTAGGCCTACGGCAACAGGAGCTGGATGACTTGAAACGTTTACAGCATGATCACGTCGTTAGACTGCTCGGTACGATTGACCCTGGCAGTGGAGTGCCAACTGAGTTAGTGCTAGAATACGCACCGAACGGAAACTTGTATGAATTCTTGAACACAGCTACTGAATCTCTACCACGTTACTTAACTTGGTGTAAACAAGCAGTGTGTGCTGTTAGGTACATCCACCAGCAGAATGTCGCACACCGCAACATCAAATCCAAAAAATATTTAGTTTTTGGAGATGTCATTAAGCTCGCTGATGTCGGTTTATCGAAAAAAACAAACGACTTTACCAGCGAAAGAATTACAAGTAATCTTGGAAGTGCAGTGTCTTGGATGTCACCAGAAGTCATGGATGAAAATGACAACGTCGATCACTTTAAATCCGACATATATTCTTTAGGAATAGTCTTGTGGGAGTTGCACTATCGCAAGAAGCCTTATGATAAATGGAAGTTAAAAGATATCATAAAGCACGTGATTAATTGTAAGGGTCATCCAGAAATTGATAATGGATGTGACATCCACGAGCTGTTGCTAAGCTGCTGGAAGTATGAACCAAACCAAAGGCCAACTGCAGAGGAGATTCTGACGTCACTGGGCAAAAACAAAGGGACTGCGATTATTCAAAACAGTAAGGTGAGAATTTATCCAGGAATGTTTATAGGCATTTATGACATTTGTAGGCCTAGCGCATACACGATTGATAAGTATTCATGTGTCCAAACAATACTAATAATATGAATACAGTATGTTATATTTTGATGTTTACTCATCTTCAGTGTCTGTTCACTCAAAGAATTGATTATCATATGAATGAGATTAATTATGTTCATTTTTACTGCGTATCAGTACATAACGTTGAATAGTATGGAACTATTATTTCTGTTGAGGCTTGGAAATATTAGATCATGCGCCTTTCAGTTGGCAAGCTAATGTGATGCGACTACGCTGTGATTGTACATTGTTTATGAATAAAGTCTATTATATATAATTTGTTTAGGCTTGGCTGGTTAAGGCATAGTTCAAGATTACTTTACAGGCTGGTATCTATAATAATAATAATAATAATAATAATAATAATAATAATAATAATAATAATAATAATAATAATAATGATCGTGATCATTCATGGCCATTATCATGATTAATAATAAATAATGAAATTTATGATGCGCAAAAGACAGTTAGTTTCGAGGCGCACAGAATTCCCAGTTCTGGGGCGGATTGATATAAGCGGTCTTTAGACGGTCTTATAACGGTTAGCCGGCTATAATCGTGACGTCACTACTGGTCTATGATTATAGACCATTTCTATACCGCAGTCTAACCAGTTAGCCGTCTTAAATTTTAAAGCCTACTCGCAATAGGCTTAAACGGTCTTAAATCATTTTCATCATGTCGTTCTACTGATTAATTCAACAGTGCAATGGCAAGACCTAGGCATAGATCGTCAAAGTCGGAGAACTGAACGACGAATTTTCCGCACGCTTCTCTCAGCGTCTGTAAAAATAGGTCTACGTTTATTTACGTTCATTTCGATACATTTGCGTATGCGTCGAGCACGCATGACGTCGCTCCCAATCTTGAGTGCTTGTTCGCGTTTCAATACTCGAAGCGGTCTTAGGGAAGACTGTTTTATAGCAATGGTCTTAGAGGAATGACTTTACTAAGACCGTCTAAGTGATAAAGCCGGCTTTATTCGAGGAGTTACTAAGACTACCAATTAAGACCGTTTTATAGCAATCCGCCCCTGTAAACAAATCAAAAGAAAAGATGCGTTTTGAGTTTTGTATGTTGACAGATGTTAATACACGGATTTCATATGGAGTTTTTTTTTTAGCTGCAACAGAAAAGACCTGTCCCCCATTATAAAGATGTTTTAATGCGTGGTCCAGGTTTCAGTATGGAGTTGGTTAGATGAACTCCATCTATATGGGGTTCGATGGGTGCGTACATATTTATCGGCTGTTTCATGTTAATGCTACATTTTATTGTTTCTTGTCACAGATTCCTCATGTACCTAACCCAAACACAAGCCTGCCTATAAGGTCACTTCCACCAGTCCAGCCACCTGGAATACCACCAACTGGAGCAACAGTATTACCCGCAAATCCATATCCAGGTACTAGCAAAATTTAAGCCTAACTAGCAATTCAAATTCAAGCCTAACATCTGTCTCTTATACACATCTAGATGTGTATAAGAGACAGATGACATTTGTAGGCCTAGCGCATACCCGATTGATAAGACAGATATATATATATATATATATATATATATATAATATTTTTTAAAGCCTATAAATTGTCCCGTGTTAAAACATGTTATAGCATTATAATTATCACATGGATTCTCAACTTTTTTTTTTCTTAAAGAATTATCTGTGGAGGATTTCAATCAGGTGCTGTTAGATGTTGCCTCATGGTGGGAAAAACATGGAGATGTTAATTTGCTGAAACTATTACTTTGCGATTTTAAAGAGATTACTGTGGGCAATATACAGCATAAAAATGAGCCAAGGGAACTGCTGAAATTACTCGAGGGACCTGGACATATTAGCCGATCGAACATTGATGTTCTCGTCGAGGCTATTAATTTGGGTGGGTTGCAAGGTGTAGAAAAACTAATCAAGGATAAGTTAGGCCCGAAGAAATTTCCGGGATTTAGGAAAATTATAAATCCTATATTCTCAATATACAGACGTAATTTGGTAAAATTTGGTCAAATATTAACGAATAAAAATAAGGCAAAAATTGGCGATTTATACAGCTTCAGACCCGAACAGTTCGAAGATCAATGGGTTCTAATATTTGAGCTAGAACGTGCTGGGATACTCACTGAAGAATCGAAAGATTCATTCATTATAAAACTTAAACAGAATGAGATGACAAGCGAAGCCAATATATTTGTAGACAAAAGCGATTTGCAAAAATAAAACAAGATAATTCTACATAATATGATGTATAAACCACAAAATTGTCATTAAAAACATGCTTTGTTTGTATGCATTTAAAAAAGATATTTTACTCTAATTTCAGTTACAACTTGCCCTGCATAAAATGTTACTTGTATGTTTTATCAGTATTATTGTTTATGAATAAAATAAAATGTAAATTGTGTAATTTAATGACAGAGTAATCGTTTTATTGTATAGTACGCAGGTTTTTTTTATATACATTGTAACATTTTTTATCTGTGTATTTATGATACATTGAAAAGACTGTATTATTTTACTAGGCCATTGTAAACTTCTAATAATAACCCTGGGTTACTACAGTATTAATTTTGATCGTTTTTAGGGTGGGTTACTATTAGAGTAGGGTTTACTATTAGAGTACCGTAGTGGAAAGTATAATACATACTCCAAGTATTGAAATACACGCCATCGTGTTGGGATTCAATATTTCGACATTAATTATGTCATCATCAGGGGAGTACCGTAGAGGGTTATTATTACTAAGCTTAATGTAGGTACTTAAAAATATTGAACCCACACCCTCAACTTTTTGTGTCAGCAATTCGTAGAAATAAATAACTACAATACGAGTAAAATAAAACTTTAATGTTATGTATGAACTCAAAAACACATGTCAGAAGACTTCTTGGAAATTGAAAAACTGCCAGATACAATACTTTTACAAGTGGAAGTAGTGTAAAAAGGTTTTTTTTTTTGTTTTTTTGGTTACATGTCGCCGAAGAAAAGTCGGAAAAATATTGGTTGTGGATGAACTATCAAAAGTTATACTGAAATATCTTTATATTAAATTAAAATCGGAACAATCCGTTAAGCAAATTACAAAGGATTAAATTCATCAACAGTCACATTGTGAAGAATGAATAAATCGTGTTAAAGTGACAAAAATGTTGATTTGAATGTCATTTTGTCTATAGTTTTGGTAGCTCTAATAGTAATCCGGTGGGATATTATTAGGTGTGAGTTATTATTATAAATTAACTTCTAGGATGTAATCGGTTATTATTAGAAGTTTTACGGTATTACGTTTCTAATATATTAATTTATTACCATTATGAGTAGAGAAACATTTATAACTTGTGTTACTCCCCTATCAGGGAAAATGGCTAATAAAAAACGAATGAAGTAGGTTCTACAAAAATTAATATAACGAGAAATTGCAAATTACAAGTGAAGTGCTGCGAAGTACAACTGCATATAAATGTTCTTCAAACACAAAATTATTTATGCGAGTCAAGTGTAAATAATGAATAATAAAAATATAACAAATAATATGAGACACGACCCATTGTCTATATTAGAACACTTCTCATTGGGTAACAAAGTCGTAATTTTTCATTTTTGTCAAAAAATAGTGGTGAATTATGGTTTAGGTTTTTTTTAAAATAAAGTTTCAAAAATGTCTATGTATGTGGAAAATGTAGTTGATTACCAAAGGTTACAATTTTATTTTGAAGACTTCATGGTCTAGGAAGTGTACATTTTTTTTATGGGGCAAGTTTCCAAGGGCAGGTTTTCTAGGGGCGAGTTGACTGCCAAAGAGTGTTGCCAAAGTGCGAGCCAGCGTGTTATTTGATCACAAGTGTGAGACATCAAGTGTGAGCCAGCGAGCCATGACGTTAGAGACGTTAACGAGTTGAGCGAGGTGTCGGCTAAGAGATTTGTGGAGTACAATTCAAAAAACAACTATAGGTCTAATAATGAATTATTGT
>NW_022754288.1:227662-237519 GCF_011630105.1 Anneissia japonica | reverse complement strand
GATGTATCCTCGACGTTTCGAAGGCGACGACTGGTACTGCGACAAGATGCTCATCCTGACGTGGGATAGGATTTGTCTCTTATACACATCTAGATGTGTATAAGAGACAGTCTTAGGCCCTTGTTTTTTGACAAACAATGACCTTTCAGAGGTCAAATTGCTGTCAAGAATGTGAATTGGCTGCTTCCAGCAATAAAATTTAAATTGTTTTAAATAGTTGCTTATTCAACTGTTAAGATTGATATATTAGTTCATTGCGTTTATATGGGCGATGACGAATTTGGCCGGGAGGGGAGTAGTGGGAGTGGTAAGGAAATTGGGTCTGGAAGATTCTAGGGCCAACAACAGATGCCAAAGGGCATCAAGTAGGGTCGGAAGCCCCGGCTTTCTTTGGAATTGTGCGTTCATTTAAGATTTAGATATTTAATTTAAAAAAAAAATAATATGTCAAATGTAATACAATGAATTTCTAGAAATAGTGGTTTCTCTGAAATATATGGCCTTTTTACTTTAACAGGGCCTATTCAGATGTCAACTTTTCTAAAATGGTTGTTATAGGCCTACATTTTCTACGCTTCATAGTATTTTTCTCCTTGACCCGAACCCCTGTTATTCTTATTCTTTATTGCCAGAAACACAACAACAACAAACACATAGAGTCAACTCAGGGAGTAGGCAGGAACAAAAAAGTGAACTAAATCACTGTAACAAAGTTAAGATTCCATACTCCCTGAGTAGCAAAACAGAACAATAAATATATAGATTTATACATATAAACTCTTACGTCAAGAAATCGAATAATTAAAACAATAAATATCAAACAGTTTACGCGGCGCAAAAGTAACTAAGCGGGGTGGCTATAACATAAGACATGCGATTTAAGCGAGCGCAAAAAAGTAGGAAAGGAATCAAGGATAAGGGAATTTTTAATATTTTCAGGGAGTTTTTCCCAAAGTCTGGGAAACAGATGAATGGCAGAATGTGGTGGCACCATGAATGTTCCCGACGGGCAAGCCGATTTTTGCAATGGGAGCGTAAATTGGGCGTAGCTAGCCAGGGCTAGCCCAGAACCCTTCACATGGGATGGGGGATGATGGGCAGTAGGCGAAGCCCCGGAAACTCCAACAATTTAGAGATTTAAAAGGCTCTATTTTAACGATTCTCCAATTATATAAAAATTAGGCCTACATAGAATTGTTTGTTACGAATTATTTTTTTTCCTTTCAAACGAGAGCCAACTGTCCCCGACTCTGAGTCTCCCCCACCACCGCTGCCGCCACATCGTCTGTTTTGAGGGTCTGGACACCGGCTGCTTCCCTCTTGGCGCTTCTGACTACTATTACGGTACTACGGCATACTGTTTATATTTTCCTAAAGCTCTTTCTAGACTATCAAATTTTATTTTACAAAAACTATTGTATGCTCATGTAGTTATGATGTGCCAATATTGGTCATGATGTGATGTCATCATGACCATATTCGAGCGTTTCACATTATACAGAGGTTAACACTTGTACACATTTATTCATAACACCCGTCCTCAGATCGCAAGAATTAATATAGCGAGCTTGCTTTCCATTACACATAATATACTAATGAATTAATAATTATAATGATAATATTATCAAATTGTAATTTGAGTAAAGGTTTGTGTCATTAAAATATCGTAAAAAAAAATTATTTTACACTAACACGAATCTACGAAATATTGGAAGAGGACTACAAAAGCATCATTCATTATTCAAATTAAGCTTTTACAGTGAAAGGGCAGAGTAATAATCATTATATAGGATTTATGCATTTCTCTTAGAGAGAAAACAACGGGCCCATGTTGTCTCTCCATGGTTAAAGGTCAACGGAGGGATCCCTCAGGGGTCTTGTTTGGGGCCTATGTTGTTAATTATCTTTGTCGACGATCATTTGGAAGGAGTGCCGTGTATGAAGTACATGGACGACACCTCCGTCTACAAGCGCGTCAGCAAGGATGGGGTAAATGGGCTCCAAAACATTCTTGATGAGATTATTGAATGGACAAATAACAATAATATGTCACTGAATGTTAAAAAGTCTTGGAAATGACGATTAGCTGTAAAAGAGTCAAATCTGATATTTTACTCCATAATATTGGAGAATGTAACCTGGAACGTGTTTCAAAATTTAAATTGCTTGGTGTTATCATATCAGATAATTTATCCTGGCAGCCCCACATTGATTATAGGCATCATCAGTAAATGCAATACTAGATTATACTTCTTAAAACAAGTTCGTAGAGCTGGTCTTAATACCGCTGAACTTGTTCATTTCTGTATCAGTACTATTAGACCTATTCTAGAATATGCAGCCCCAGTGTGGGGTACTAATATCACTAAGCAACAAAGCCAAGTTCTGGAACAGATCCAAAAAAGAGTGCTTAAGTGTATCCTTCCTGGTGTTAGTTATAATGGAGCTCGGTCTCTGCTTGAAATGCCAACATTGGAAGAGCGACATGTTCGACTGTGTAGGGATTTCTTTAACAAAATCAAGGATTCTAATCATAGATTAAACTATTTATTACCTACAGCCCGCAATTCTAAGTACAATCTTAGAAGACCCTGTCTATTTACTATCCCGAAGGTCAACACAAATCGATCAAAAACATTTATAATCAATCATGGTTTGTTCCAAAATTGGTAACCTTCCCTGCACAGTCAAAACTTCCCATTCTTGATGAGATTATTGAATGGACAAATAACAATAATATGTCACTGAATGTTAAAAAGTCTTGGAAATGACGATTAGCTGTAAAAGAGTCAAATCTGATATTTACCTACTCCATATTGGAGAATGTAACCTGGAACGTGTTTCAAAATTTAAATTGCTTGGTGTTATCATATCAGATAATTTATCCTGGCAGCCCCACATTGATTATAGGCATCATCAGTAAATGCAATACTAGATTATACTTCTTAAAACAAGTTCGTAGAGCTGGTCTTAATACCGCTGAACCGTTTATTTCTATATCAGTACTATTAGACCTATTCTAGAATATGCAGCCCCAGTGTGGGGTACTAATATCACTAAGCAACAAAGCCAAGTTCTGGAACAGATCCAAAAAAGAGTGCTTAAACGTATCCTTCCTGGTGTTAGTTATAATGGAGCTCGGTCTCTGCTTGAAATGCCAACATTGGAAGAGTGACGTGTTCGCTGTGTAGGGATTTCTTTAACAAAATCAAGGATTCTAATCATAGATTAAACTATTTATTACCTACAGCCCTCGATTCTAAATACAATCTTAGAAGACCCAGTCAATTTAGTATCCCGAAGGTCAACACAAATCGATCAAAAACATTTATAATCAATCATGGTTTGTTCCAAAATTGGTAACCTTCCCTGCACAGTCAACACTTACGTTCTCCTCGCTTTCTTTTCATGATGCTTTTGTGAGTTTCGTCGTGTTTTGGGGAAACCCGTTTTGATGTTAAACTTCAATCTCTTTTTATATTGATGATTGCAATAAAGTGATTTTGTATTTGTATTTGTAAGTAGAACGTACCACTTCAATGAGTGCGGTTAATTCAAAGGCGTATGTTCACTAAATAACGGAATAATATATAATTATAAAGTGACGTATTAATCATTGAAATAAGTCAATACGTGACGAATAAGGAATGTCTACATATTTATCAGAACATGTTACTATGTAGGTCTACTAAAGAATCCAGTTTTTACTATATTCTTTATTAGTATGTTGCTTTTTTCTTTTGTCGACCCAGCGGCGTAGCTGGTGGGAACGGGCATCAATGCAAGATTAATTACCGGGCCATTTGATGTAAGCCTCAACTGAGGGCCGTTGACGTTGAAGTTATGGGATTTGGTGGGGTGGGGGCGGGGGAAAATTTTCCCCTTGAAGAGGGAAATCTCGAAATGTCCGACGTTTTAAATTTTCAGTAGCCGTATTTTGAATAAAAAAAATGAAAATTCTAGGACTGGTATTGTACTGATTCACGTTTTCAGAAAATTCATCGTGTACCTGCTTTTAACCTTTAATGGCCTAAGCTATAGAGTAATAATACTAATGATAATCGAACCTTCCTAACTATTTCAAGAGAGGCCTAGGTGGTGTCATCAGCTATTCAAAACTAATTAAGAAAATTGCTGGCGCGTAAAATGAAACAATTGCAGGGTGGCGGATCTAGGAATTCGAAATAGGGGGTACCCAGGGAATTAGGGATGGACTTTTACAAGTGGAGCTGAGGTAAGAAATGTATGATTATGGCACCTATAGATGGCCGGAAATGGCACTCTCAGACTTAAATTTGAATATAAATTACTCCCCCACTACCATTTTAAAAAATAATTTTGAAATCCGCAACTGAATTCGAAATGAACACACACAGGCCGGGCACACAAGTAATTACTCCTCTGAAGCCTCTATTAAGGGATCTGCTGCCTGTTTTATTCTTCACAAAATATTTAGTTTTACATTTATTAATATTTTAGACCCATTTATGAATGCTTCCCCCCCCCCCACCATGGGCCTCTAATCGCTCTGGGCCCCAGTGCTTGGCACTGGCTGTAACGCCCATCACTAAGAAGCTGTGCCAACATAACACAATTATTGACTCGTTGGCATTCTTTATTTTTAAAAATCTGTTATTTTGAGAAAGTTTGGAAGCACCATAGACGTGTTTGGCCTTTCTAAAATTTAGAGTAATTAATATTTCATTTGCAAAGGTCTTTCTAAATATGATTACAGTTATAGACGTATCAGTATTCATTATTATGCATTAAGCTTGTATCTATATGGCAAAACATAGTATTTGGCCGACTGATAATCAGTCTTCATACAGACTGATTATATAAACTGGCACTTCTGGGGCAGATTCAGGGGTGGGGATGATGGTCTTTGACGTTTGGACCCGCTTCCCTAAAATGTTAAAGTGCTTTTTAGCAATGGCAGAAAAAAAATTGGCAATAGCCAATTGTTCCTTTCCCCCTTTTTTTCTTATTTGGGGGAGGAGAATAATTTTTAGGCTAATTAACGGTTTACCCACGTCAAATTTTGTAATTTATAGAGCCGCACTTTTTCTTTCTGCACCTCTTCTGCCAATATCGGGACCCCCTCCCCCACCCATGATAATTATGATAATGATTATGAAATGATGATGTAGAATATGATGGTGGTGATGATAATAATTATGTTTCATAACTCAAAACATAATCTTATTCTGAAAACCCGTCACAAAGCCCTGAGTATGTGTTTCATATGTGCTTAATCCAGTGACCGGGGGGTGGGGTAATAATGTTAAGCGCATAGGTCTCTACAATATGCACTCTATAAGTCGACCATTATTATGTCAATTATTATTACATTATCACGGCATAGATTAAAGAGTCTTAGCTCAGTCGGCTAAACTGATGGTAGGCCTAGCCACTGTGTGTGCGATAAACCGAGAAGACCTCTTTGTCCCCATCGCTGCTCTCCTTCTACTTCCGGTTGGAGGTCAGCTGGAGGGCCAACTGAAATGCAAGTTAGGATCGCATCGACTTTCGGATGAGACGTTAAGACGTTGGTCCCATTATAAACAAAATTATTATTGGCTCATGTTCTTAAGCTAAACAGCAGCCTAATTTGATTTTCATTTGCAAAGGTCTTTCTAAAATTACAGTCAGGGACGTATCCGGCGGAAGGGGGGGGGGGTAGTAATATATAAATACAACAGTACATGTTAAACATATAATACTTTAATTGTCTAAGCATGAATTGTTTCCGCAAATTAGAAATGCAAATAAAACATTATTTGTTATAACTCATTTTGCTGACCTACGCTATGTGATAGTCAACTCCGGGGACGACGTGCTAAAAGCGAAAAAGAAATTGTAATTTGTCCAATCTTTATAATTATTATTGTAGTTAAAGCTTAGTCAGATAGTTAGGCCTCGTCCCTGGGTTACCATCCCTAAGTCTGCCGAAAATCCCTGATAGATCATGAGAAATTTGTTGGTGCTTCACTTAAATTTAGGCGCTATTCGCTCACATTTTCTCACCTCAGCCCCAACCAAGGTGAGAGGGGGGGGGGGTAGTAATATATAAATACAACAGTACATGTTAAACATATAATACTATAATTGTCTAAGCATGAATTGTTTCCGCAAATTAGAAATGCAAATAAAACATTATTTGTTATAACTCATTTTGCTGACCTACGCCATGTGATAGTCAACTCCGGGGACGACGTGCTAAAAGCGAAAAAGAAATTGTAATTTGTCCAATCTTTATAATTATTATTGTAGTTAAAGCTTAGTCAGATAGTTAGGCCTCGTCCCTGGGTTACCATCCCTAAGTCTGCCGAAAATCCCTGATAGATCATGAGAAATTTGTTGGTGCTTCACTTAAATTTAGGCGCTATTCGCTCACATTTTCTCACCTCAGCCCCAACCAAGGTGGGGCTGAGGTGGTTGTGGATTCACAGCTTTGAAGCTTGTAATGTAACTACATCAAAGAAATGTTTTTAAGTTCTATTTTCCATAATAGGCCTACATCACGCATATTAATTGGATCTCTATATGGTTGCTGAAGATCCCTTGATAAAATGATCATGAGAAATTTGTTGGCGATTTATTTTGACATATTATATAAAATGGTGATCTGATGATTATAATATAAAGGTGTCATTTCCGGATATCTAGAGGAACTATTTTCTCAAATTTTATCAGCTCAGCCCTAACCATAATGGGCCTGAGGTGGGTCGACCCTACTAGGCCTATATCTGTAAAAGTCTGGGCCACCTATCTTTCGAATTCCTGGATCCGCCACTGTTCAGTTATTATTACGAATATTGTTAGGCCTACTAATATTATTTATGATGTGTCTATTGCAAATTTTCACTTTATACCTTCAAAACAGTCCTAAAACATCCAGAATGTGCTACCTCCCAAGGGTCTTCGCCCCTGTACCCCCACGTAGGGAGTGGACAGTCCCGCCCGAACCCTCCGACGCTTGGTACTACGTACCTCGCAAGATAACTCTCCATTCCCCCCCTCCCACACACAACCATTTGAAAATACTGGCTACGTCCCTGATTACAGTTAAATAAGAAGCAGTATTAAATATTATGCTTTAGAATATTGTGTTATGGCAATACGTATACTTGCAGCATTTGGCCGACTGGGCTTCACAGAATGATTATTTTCTGGCCGAATCCATATGGGGCGATGGTCATGGACGTCCGGTTAAAGCAGTTGAGGATTTAGGGGGAAGGGCCAGCCTCACCCCCTCCCCTTTTGGAAAGTTAAAAAAAGGAAAAAAATAGATCGCCCAAAATGCCTCAGAGCTTATTTTCGGGAATCTAGAAAACACAAATTTCGCGGGGGCATGCCCCAGACCCCCTAGGGTGGTGTTATCTCGATCGACCCCACTTTCGGCCCCTTTTAGACCCCTTTTCGGAGATCTCTGTGTAGTCAGCAGCTTTATTCTTATTTAGGGGTGGGAAAGTGTCATTCATGAGAACAATCATGTTAAGGCTAATGTTTTTGTTGTCTTTTAAATCGCTCAAAAGATGGGAGAGTGACAAGACAGAACACGGTTCCCCAAATATTAAAATTTATTTTATTCATTCTTTCATTAAAACTTACTTCATTCACCCAGCAAAGAATCTGGACCCACTATGTACCTCACAGCCTCGAGTCTCAGTAACATTTGTGGGTGCAACGGTTATTTATTGTGAAAACAATGTACTGTACGTTGGTAAAATTGGAAGCGGGTAAACCTATTAGGCCAACAGTTTTATAAACTCAAAAGTCCACAATTGCTACTATAAACGATTTATATCTTTTGTATAATTTTAAACCCGTACATATGCCTACTACCTCGATCCCTAGTCCTGTTTTATCGTAAATTAGACGGTAGTATTTCCACTCACAAAAGTGTGGTCGAAATTCAAAAAGGGGAGAAAAAGAAAAACCTCTTAATTAATTTAAAAGTACTATACATTGCAAAGAGACTAAATTAGAGTGACTGTTTAAAGTATCTTATTTGTTTTAAATTTTTTGAATACGTCGTCACAAGCTAATTAGTAGATAATAAATCATATTTTTATAAATGTTAGTTTGCACGAAATATATAATCGGGCATGGTCGTGATTGCCTAGATAAATTTAAAAAAAACCTATTATGATTCATTCATTCATTTAAATCTTTATTGGTCCAATATATAAAGAATACATCAGAAAATCTTTGTTTATACACTGCAATATATAAAAGGAGGCAATTCCTATTCTAGAATGATGAATATTTCAGTAGCAGATTCAAGGGTTCCCAGCCGGCGCACCCCCTCAAAAAGTGAAGATATAAAATGAAAATTATATTAAAATTTATTCCCTTCTCTCAAAACCGAGTGGGATACCAGCGGTGGGCATTACCTTGCCGAATTCATTACACACCAATGGAACAGGAGTTTTAGCTACTACGACAGGACGGTGTTTTCTTAAAATGTACACCAATGCGAATTTGACCGCCATCAATGCATAGCGCATGCCCACACAGTTTCTTGGACCATGCCCAAAAGGGATCCACGCCATCGGATGATTCTTTTCTTTGTTCTCTTTCGTGAATCGATCAGGGTCAAATTTCTCTGGATCGGGCCACACCTTCGAGTCGTGGTGAATAGCCCAGATCGGAATGATCAAAATCGTGCCCTTCTCAATAGTTAAGCCACCCGAACTCCACGTCTCGTTGCAAACTCTATCAGTGAAAGGAGCTGGCGGATATTTTCTCATGGTTTCTTGGATTACCTGATCAAGGTAGCATAGTTTAGAAACTGTTTCGTAAGTCAAATTATCGTCTTTACTGAAATGCTCTTCTATCTCTTTATATAGTTTCTCTTCGATGTCAGTATGAACTGCCAGGGCATAAGTAGTCAGAGACAGAAGAACGCTTGTGGCGTCATATCCGGCCAAGAAAAATGAGATAGCTTGTGCCATCAGTTCGTCCGTTGTAAGTGCTCGTTTGGATGGTTGCTCTTGTTGGTTGTCGTCAAACTGAGTCACAAGACCGTCGTGCTCTTCTTCCACCTCCATTTTGTGAGCATCCACCATCAAGCTGATGAAATCTATACGGTCAGCAGATGGGTTATTTTTTATATTTTTGACGATTTGTTCAGTAATGCCAACAAAGAATCTGATGGGCTCCATTGGCACTATGTCAAACCCAATGGCCTCCAACAGCTTTGACGACCACGGAAACATCATTATCAACATGAACACCCATACACGTCCTCCATTGAGGAACGTCTTCAAATGCCTGATGAATGGGCTATCTGGATCATTCTGCGAATCTAATTTAAGTCCAAAATGTGTAATAGCCACCATGTCCATCATTGTACATCCGTAAATTTCCTTTACGTTAGCATCGCTCTTCGAAGCTGCAAGAGCGTCAATCCGATCAGAAAGTACCTGACAGGTGGCATTTATGAGGGGCACCATCATCTTCAACTTACCAGAACTGAAGGCCGGAGTAACTGTGTTTCTGATACGCTTCCATTCATTTCCAACTACTCCCGTTAGTCCTTTGTCCAGTGGTTTCATATTTACATCAAAAATTCGATGGTCGTGGAAGCACGAGAAGTCCTTGATCAGAATTTGACGAAGTTTGTCCAGATCCCCAACTATCAGCTGAGGATGTCGACCTTCATAGGTACCAACAATCGGGCCATATTTTGAAATATATTCGAGATGACTTTGATGCAATCCAAACTTTACGAACATTTCGAAACCATTGCCTATAAAAGGGAGTGGCTTAGGTCCTGGTATACCACGCTGTTTCCAGTACGTCTAGATGTGTATAAGAGACAGCCCCCTAGGGTGGTGTTATCTCGATCG
>NW_022754288.1:225031-226979 GCF_011630105.1 Anneissia japonica | reverse complement strand
ATTCTACCCTGCTTTACAGTCTTCACCACTCACATGTACGTAGTCATGTACACATAAGAAAATGGAATCGACCATCTCAAACCAGTTAACCGCTCGAAAAAATGGGGTGTTTTACAAAAACTGACATTCTACGTATATGCCGAAAATAAACAAACTGTTCTCAGCTCTTTATTTCTTTCACGCCAAAACCATGCCAATCGACTGGCTGCCAAACCGGTCACGTGAACATAACTCACTGATGTTGACCTCAGGTCGCATCAACATAAACATTATCAAATACACCATCAAAGTTCATGAAAGAGATAAGACATAAAGGTCTTATATTATCCGAAAAACTATTTTAAACTGACTGTAGTTTAAAACCTCGGATTTATATACTATCGTGGGAAATATATCAACTGCCAAACTACCTCCCATTGTAAAGCGCCTTTACAAACGAGAATGAACTGTAAACAGTATTACATATATTTAACAAATAAGTGGTAATAAAATATTTAATTTTTGGTTTATAAATATTGAAAATGACGGTTTAAAATATAAGTATAAGCCCCGCCCACTGGAGATGTTCACTGAAGTGTGAGTAGAGCTGATGGCGTAGACTCGTCGCAGGGATCGCGCGAGCGATTTTTTTTTTCCGTACGAAACATTTGCATGAAACTTCACTCGGGCCATCTCGGATTGACTCGAGTGAGTACGATACGAGGAACAATATCAAACACTTCGCAATGTCGTGACGCTCGAGTTTTACTATTACTGTATTGCTCTTTCTATGTTTACCTACGGTAGGCCTATGAAATCTCACGGACTTATGGGATGTACGTGTGTAACTAACTGTGACCTTCTTGGATGTTATTAAATGTTAGTATATTATCTACAACAAAAACAGCTAGTACCTCCTGTTATAAAGTGTAGATAGGTACAGTAATACCAAAGGCTAGAGAGAAAGAGGGCTAAAAGGCTGAGATCTTACCTAGGCCCCTCCTTAAACTAGGCCTAGGGTCATAGGCTGACACCAACATACTGACATTGACTGAAATTTTTTGGGGAAAAAATAGGACAAAATTGAAGCATGAAATAAAAAATAGAGCGCATAAGAAAAATATTATTAAATAAATAATATACCATTCTGGCGTTATTGAACTTGTCCAAACTATCATTATAATGTAATTAATGTTAAATAATAATAATAATCATCATTTCAGCATTAATTACCTTGGCCTAAGCCTTGTAATGAAGAACCTACAGATACCGTACTATTTACAGGCCTATAAATAATAATCGCCCGGGAATATCTTTTGTGTTATTTCCCCTTAACGTCGTTTTTTTAATTGTTCTCTAATTCCTCCATTGTCTAAGTTCCCCTTAAGGTACAGGTAATAATAATAATAATAATTAATAATAATAATAATAATAATAATATAATAATAATAATTATTTCAGCATTAATTACCTTGGCCTAAGGCTTGCAATGAAGAATCTACAGATACTATTTACTAGGCCTATAAATAATAACTAGCCCAAGGGGAATATCTTTTGTGTATTTCCCCTTAACTCGTTTTTTAAATTGTTCTCTAATTCCTCCATTGTCTAAGTTCCCCTTAACGTAATAATAATAATAAGAATAAGAATAATAATAATAATTAATGATAATAATAATCATCATCATTTCGGAATTACATGTAATTAACTTGGTCTAGCCAGGGAGTTGTTATTAATTCCCTGGTCTAGCCTTGTAATCAAGAACCTACCGATTACTATGCCTAATATTAATAACTAGCTCATTTTTACATTCATTTTGTGCTCTGCCATTTTGGCAGGTCTTATGGCATCCAGTATTTTAGAGCTCCCTATTCTCAGCTCTTCTCTTAATTTGAAAATAACTGTCACCCTGTTTCATTTGAAGAAGAAAAACGCGCTTTTCCTTACTCTTTGTGCTTTTCCCAGAAGG
>NW_022754288.1:206507-223315 GCF_011630105.1 Anneissia japonica | reverse complement strand
CAAGCTCTGCATCCACGTGAGCGTCAGACTGCCATATGCTTGTAATGCTTAAGCATGTGGTGAGGAGTTTTGGATGATTCTCATAAATCTGATTGGTCCGATAAAACTACTCAACCGATCAATCTTATATTTAGATACATTTAGAAGACAAAAAGGGCTTTCGAATGGACCTTTCCCAAAAGAAATCGGCCCACAACTTTCGACTGTAGAGGGATTTATGTTAAAGACAGCTGGGATATTTCGGCAGATTTCACTGTTTTTACGCTGAAAAAATACACTAGTGGGTTTGATAAAAATCAGAAGTCCGATAAAGGTGTTAACATTACACTTATAAATTTGTAATTGTTGTAATTGTAATGACTATTAAATTCCGATCAGTTTTATCTTTCCCATAAAAAAAATCGATGAAGTATTTGTGAAGTTATTACAAAAAGAAGTTGAAAAATGACCAAATTTAGTGGTTTTTGGCGACCTTCACTGCCGTTTTATCGAATTTCGACACGAAATATTGTCGTAATGAAATGAAACGTTTGGACCTATTTATAATTTTTAGTATGATTTTCTATAGCAGGGCCTCATTTTTCATTCATTTTTACTGTAATCAGACCTGAAATCGCTCATCAATAACAATCTGGAATTACAATCACTTATCCACTTAATGATCTCAATACTGATATGGCAATAAAAAGCGATAACGTATATGCCCAAAATAAACAAACTGTTCTCAGCTCTTTATTTCTTTCACGCCAAAACCATGCCAATCGACTGGCTGCCAAACCGGTCACGTGAACATAACTCACTGATGTTGACCTCAGGTCGCATCAACATAAACATTATCAAATACACCATCAAAGTTCATGAAAGAGATAAGACATAAAGGTCTTATATTATCCGAAAAACTATTTTAAACTGACTGTATTTCTATTTAAAATAGATAGATATATCTCTATTTTAAACTCGGATATCTTTATTTGAAACTAAGATTCCAAACTAAGATATCTCTATTTAAAATATCTCTAAAAATATAGATATCTAAGTTTTAAATAGAGATATCTCTATTTTAATTAGAGATACAGTACAGTCAGTTTTTTTTTTCAAAGGTCTACATCTGTAATTAGAGTTATAGACATAGCAGCTGGTATTAAATATTATGATTTAAGCTTGTATATATGGCAAAACATATGCAGCATTTGGCCGACTGGTCTTCACAAGCTGATTACCGTGACAATCCTGGGCAGATCCCTTGGGGAGGGGAGGGAATGGACCTACACCCATTTAAGTATGTTAGAGTGCCTTTTTTAGAGGCAGATGTTGGAAATAGCCAGAATATGTTCACTAAACAACGGAATAAAGTGACTATTATTAATAATTTCAAGTCATATGCATTACGATAGCAAGACTGAAGTTTAACACCTCGGATTTATATACTATCGTGGGAAATATATCAACTGCCAAACTACCTCCCATTGTAAAGCGCCTTTACAAACGAGAATGAACTGTAAACATAACGCCGTCCAAGCACTGCTAGATCAATTATACTGTAAGCACACAATTGTCAAATTGACACATACCATATAAGGGTATTATATCTTGCAAGCTGAGTAGCGGCTTATGGAGCACCGTATGTTACGTCCAATTAAAATGATGCTTTTTAAGTTGCTGATTATTGAAGTATTACATATATTTAACAAAATATGTTAACAATATTTAATTTTTGGTTTATAAATATTGAAAATGACGGTTTAAAATATAAGTATAAGCCCCGCCCACTGGAGATGTTCACTGAAGTGTGAGTAGAGCTGATGGCGTAGACTCGTCGCAGGGATCCCGCGAACGCCGCCCTCAGCGGCGTGTGCGAAGCACAACTCAGAGTCAGAAGTGGCGTGAAATTTCGATTTGGTTTCGTAGACAGATTTGCGAGAAAAACTTCAGCTTTCCGTATTTCTCGACTGAGACGTCAATGGGAGCTGTTATTTGTATGGCAAGTAGATTGTGCAACCCTTAATTCGTATTAAGGGAATTTATGCCACAAACCTTGTAGTTATTAATATTTTGGTTATAATAAAAAATATTTATTTTTTGGTGACGTCACACTCACAATATACTGCAGTTAGCATGCATACGTCATAAGCTAGATTACGTCACCTTTTCCTGGTAAGGCAAACTTTCCATGTGTGCTTTTTTCATGGATAAACAAACACCACTGCTTTGCAAATGAATGTCTTGCCTGCATTGTATAATTTACTTAAACAAGGTAGGTCTGCAACTGAATTATTCTTAGTTATTTTTTTTTCTTAATTTAATTTATTGCTTTCGAAAGTGTACTTTCTATCACATATAATTACACTGTCTACTTAGGCCTGGGCCTAGTCTTATTATGCCTCATCGTCCCCCGCTACACAGTACATCAGTAGGCTACCCTCCACCCCCTATACAGTAAAGACGTTTGCTAGGCAACAGAACGTGATTGCACCTTCCTTCCCAGGTGTTCGTGTAATATTTGCATATTGTTAGCTAACCAGTTGTGTGTATTCCTTTGTGAAAATGACTACCGCGGCCTACTCTTTTTCACAAAGCATTTGCATCCCCTCTTGGAAAGAGGGAACTTCGAAATAATTGTCTCCATATCTTGCTAATTAATCACCGTAATTTCGCTTACACTTATGCATGGAGGAAGCACTTAAAATGTACAATAATCATTTCACTACCCGACAAACCCCGAACTTTATTCATGCATTAGGCCTACATAAATAGTTTCATCTTGCTGTACTCCAACATCACTGGCGCATGGTAACCCAACTGGCTGCAGACCATTTCTTCTAGTTCCGTCACCTCTGGTGATATCACCTGGTCGACGTTGCTTGGACCTACAATAGCCAAAAGGCGTATGTTCACTAAATAACGGAATATATTAATAAATAAAATTACTTATTTTAGTTATTAATATAAATAACGGAATGTATTAATAACTAAAATAAGTAAATAAGGAATATTTTCAGTCATAGGACCTGAGTATGTATGTGTTCCATGTGCTTCATCCAGTGACGGGGGTAATAAGTTTGACGTGATCTCTACAATATGTGCTCTATAAGTCGACCATCATATTATAGTTATTACATTATCCCACGGAAAGATTAAAGAGCCTGTTTCTATTAGATGATATACAATAATAATAATAATAATAATTAATAATAATAATAATAACAATAACAATAATAATAATAATAATAATTATTATTATTATTATTATTATTTTTATGATAATGATAATGATGATGATGATAACGACATCGACAACTGTAATAAGTTGCAGATAATAAATGATACAGTTTAGGCTGTCTCACTTTCTACTTTCCTACTTTATTGGTATCTGTGTCCTTACTCTATTCATGGAGGTATACCTTCATGCTCTATGTAGCCTATTGAGGGCTCGCGCTTAATCCAAATAACCTGCCTTCATTACATCTCCTTTTTTTAAAATTTATTTTTCTTATATTATTATTATTTATGTATTCCATAAATCTCTAAACATTTCCTTTTAGCACTTAAATTTTCCTTAATGAACAATCCTCAGCAGGTAATCTATTCTCTTTCATTATGTACTACAATTCTACTAAAGCTAGACCTAATTATAACTACATTCTAATAACGAATGCTCTCATCTTGTCCTCAGAAATAGACTATTCTGGCACTGTGATTATACAGGGATTATTCAGCCCTCTTTTATATTAACAGATAAAGTTTTCTAACAGGTTTAATGTTACGGTTCGGGTAGCGATGAAGTTGGTCTTGTTTTGTTCTATTTAGTTCTTTTCGTCGGTCTTGAGTATTTTGATATCATTCTTGTTCAATCAAATCTCTACGATTCCTTCTGTTATATCGACCATCGCTTTCAACTATATACGATCTTGGCGTATTGTCTTTTTCAACTACTGTACTATTGCTGGATTTCCATTGTGTATCTTTTCTCACACAAAATATCTCCACTTTTCAGTGTTTTGAGAGGTTTTTAGCATTTCTGTATGTTTTGCTTGTTTGTAGCGTTTTGCTAATATTTTGTTTGGTTTGTTGGTTTTCGGTCTTGGGAGTTTCTCTGATATTGGCAACTGCGTTTTTGTTCTACAACCCTTTAGTAATAGAACTTAGTAATAGAACTGGGGACGGTACCGTAGCCCATTTCGACGTGGCCAGATTAGGGGCTTTTAGGGCGCCAGCTCCGGGCCCACAGGCCCCAATGTTGGAAAATTTTAATGCATTTTCAGGAAGCTTGGGTAATTTTGGGCAATTTTTGCTGAATCTTAGGTAATTTCGACCCAGTCATTGGGTATATCAAAAATTGTGAGTGATCACGCTGGTATCGAGTAAGCTGCAGTGCGTAGATGAATACTACGGCGTAGGTCAAAGGGCTTTGGTAGTCAAGACAGTGTGAACATTAATAGATTATAATTGTATCCCTATGACTAGACACTGTAGGAAACAGGAGAAACATGTTTTTGAATAAATGGTTTATTTCGTTAAAATTTGTGTTAATCTTGATTTTGCTTTGATTTTTGGTTCTATTATTCATGAGTTAAGTTGCAACAGTGAAGTTAGCAAGTCAGAATTGAGGAAGGTAGGAAAGCTACTCAAAAATTCATGCAAAGCAGAACCTGATTTGAATATTCTCAACAATAATATAATGGTAATTATTATTATAGGCCCAATGCTGCTCATGATTATGGCGGTGGTGTTGGCGCTAACAATGATGACGATAATTATGCCGTTGATAATCAAAAATGCATAACACAATCATTGATAAAAATATATATTCATTCGACTTTATTCATTAGTTGAACGTTTCTATAATAATAATAATAATAATAATAATGAAATAATAATAATAATATTTATTAAGTGCTTTTACACAGATGGTCTCACAACGCTATAAGAAAAAAAGATAGAATAATAAAAGATGCTATATGATTCTAGGCCAATTTTCAGTTAATTACGAAGGCGTATTTTGTAATGAATCAATATCCCAAAAAATTCAAATCAAATGTATTCCCTTCTCTCAAACCCGAGTGGGATACCAGCGGTGGGTATTACCTTGCCGAATTCATTACACACAAATGGAATAGGAGTTTTAGCTACTACAACAGGACGGTGTTTTCCCAAAATGTACACCAATGCGAATTTAACCGCCATCAATGCATAGCGCATGCCCACACAGTTTCTTGGGCCATGCCCAAAAGGGATCCATGCCATCGGATGATTCTTTTCTTTGTTCTCTTTCGTGAATCGATCAGGGTCAAATTTCTCTGGATCGGGCCACACCTTTGAATCGTGGTGAATCGCCCATATCGGAATAATCAAAATCGTGCCCTTCTCGATTGTTAAACCACCTGAACTCCACGTCTCGTTGCATACTCTATCAGTGAAAGGAGCTGGCGGATATTTTCTCATGGTTTCTTGGATTACCTGATCAAGGTAGCATAGTTTGGAAACTATTTCGTAAGTCAAAGTATCGTATTTACCGACATGCTTATCGATCTCTTTATATAATTTCTCTTCGATGTCAGTATGAACTGCCAAGGCTATGTTGTCAGAGACAGAAGAATGCTTGTGGCTTCATATCCAGCCAAGATGAATGTGATAGCTT
Source organism: Anneissia japonica (assembly GCF_011630105.1). NCBI lineage: Eukaryota > Metazoa > Echinodermata > Crinoidea > Comatulida > Comatulidae > Anneissia > Anneissia japonica. Next base: position 217,677 of record NW_022754288.1, on the reverse strand, counting down.
GTGCCATCAGTTCGTCCGTTGTAAGTGCTCGTTTGGATGGTTGCTCTTGTTGGTTATCGTCAAACTGAGTCACAAGACCGTCGTCCTCTTCTTCCACCTCCATTTTGTGAGCATCTACCATCAAGCTGATGAAATCTATACGGTCAACAGATGGGTTACTTTTCATATCTTTGACGACTTGTTCAGTAATGTCAACAAAAAATCTGATGGGCTCCAATGGCACTATGTCAACCCCAATGGCCTCCAACAGCTTTGATGACCCCGGAAACATCATTACCAACATACACGCCCATACACGCCCTCCTTCGAGGAACGTCTTCATATGCTTGATGAATGGGCTATCTGGATCATTCTGCGAATCTAATTTGAGTCCGAAATGCGTAATAGCCACCATGTCCATCATTGTGCATCCGTAAATTTCCTTTACGTTAGCATCGCTCTTCGAAGCTGCAAGAGCGTCAATCCGATCAGAGAGTACCTGACAGGTGGCATTTATAAGGGGCACCATCATCTTCAGCTTACCAGAACTGAAGGCCGGAGTAACTGTTTCTGATACGCTTCCATTCATTTCCAACTACTCCCGGTAATCCTTTGTCCAGTGGTTTCATATTTATATCAAACACTCGATGGTCGTGGAAGTACGAGAAGTCCTTGATCAGAATTTGACGAAGTTTGTCCAGATCCCCAACTATCAGCTGAGGATTTCGCCCTTCATAGATACCAACAATCGGGCCATATTTTGAAATATATTCGTGATGACTTTGATGCAATCCAAACATTACGAACATTTCGAAACCATTGCCTATAAAAGGGAGTGGCTTAGGTCCTGGTATACCACGCTGTTTCCAGTACGAGTAGTTCCATATGCCGTAAATGTACAGCAGAGTCAATACGAGCGCGATAAGTAGCCATGTCGTTGCTTCCAGCCCGAGAAATTCCATTAAGGATGGTTGTTGAGATCAGGATTTCTTGAATTGAAATAACGGCCTTATAAAGTTTCCTCAGAATAGGCCTACTCAGCTTGTAACTTTCTGCTCTGTGACTATGCAGTGCTTCAATATGCACAATATGGATATTCTTACGACACGCTGCATTCAGATAGCATGACTGACGTTTAACAACACCTCGTATTTATATAAAATCGTCGGAAGAATATCCACGGCCAAACTATCTCCCACTGTACAGACGAGAATGAACTGTAAACATAACACAGTCCAATTGAAGCACGGCTAGATCAATATGCATAGGCCTACAATTGTCAACTTGACACCTGATTCCATATAAGGGCAATATCTCTGATTGGCGACTATGAAGCACACTGTATAAGGTAATATAGAACGATGGACAAAACGACGGTACAGCTCAAAAGTACGATGACTGATAAATACAATAACGACGTAGGCTTAATGACTGGAAATCCGCTATAAAGTATTTTCAAAAAATGATTAAACTATGCTATAAAAAATGAAACATTATTGGGGCTATTTATAATTTTTAATATGCGAAATAATGATGTTTAAGGCCTAGTGCTACATAACCGAAATTCAAGATTGTATATAGGAGGCCTCATTTTTCATTCATTTTCACTGTAATAAGACCTGAAATGGCTTATCAATAACAATCTAAAGTCACAATCACTTATGCACTTAATGATCTCTAGACATCTCAAAGCTCATGCAAAAGATAAGTCATGCTAGAAAGATTTTATCCGAAACTTTACTAAAGTAGCCGGCCCAGACGAAGCAGTTCAGAGATGACTATATCAATATAAATTTCATGGCCAAACTATAGCCCACTGTACATTGCCTTTAAACATGAATTGTAATTCAATGAACTGTAAACATGAAGCAGTCCAAAGCACGGCCAGATCAATGCATACAATTATTGTCAAATTGACACCTGATACCATATAAGAGCATTATATCTCACAAGCTGATTAACGCTCAGAAGTGACTAATGATTACTCGACGTAGGCAATATGTATGGCGAACCCAGTTGTAATTTAATCGTAAATTTCATAATTCATAATCACAAAACAAACTGTGAAACAATACCTCTTACTTTATCATTTGCAAAACTTGCTCCTATCTGTTATATGAAAATTCCATTTCCCTAGGCCTCTTAGTTTGGGTGGACTATTGTAAAAGGCCCGTAGAATCTTTTCATATGTGTCACGAGCTCAAGAGATGTTGACCACCCATTCCTCCGGTTATATAATATAATAAGAATCCCACTGGGTATTTCTGTGAAAAAACAATATTAATGTCCTTCACTAAGGGTTTAAATTTTGATTAAAAGCAACAGGGCCGGCTTGACCATTATACCTGTGTCATGGTGAACTGCATTCAGATAACTTTATGTCTGTCTCTTATACACAAGATGTAAAAAACGAATATATATATATATATATACATATATATGTATATATATATATAACGTATAGACTAGTTAGAAACAACGAAAATGCTGATAATATATTTAAAAAACGAATATAGTGCAGAAAATATATTTAAATATATAAATATACAAAGCATGGCATGGCATTCAGATAACTTTATGCATGTTTTCATGATGTATACCGTAAATGCTCAAATAAGCGCGCGGCGCTTATACGATAATTCGAGATCGGCGCTTATTCGAGCATTTACGGTATTTATTCAATTGTTATAGGCTTACTAAAATCATATCGAATTCTACAAAAACAAAAACAAAAACAAAACAAAAAAACAAAAAACTCACGGATCGTGTTTGAAGTCAGTATATAAATATTATTACACTTCATTAAATTTATTGAAATGATTTAGATATAAAAATGGTAGAATGTATAAATATACAAAGATTTTAAGAACATTAACGGCATTAAACTTGAGTGTTCCTGTGGTCATTTCCACCTAATATCCTGAACGTATTACCACCTGTGTATGTACCAGAGCGTGAAATTTGAAATTCCAGAGAACCGCGTGACATGAATCAGGAGACGGAAATGGTGGACAAGGTGTATTTTACTACACAAAAAAATAACCCACCACAATTTGTTTATAATTATAGGCCCATTGTATATTCGTGATGTGCACTATCAACGAAACTACTAAGGTAGGCCTAAGTATTAAAAGCAAACGTGTAACTTGTAATATTTTGATATTTTTAAGTTCCGTTATCAATAATACGAGTCAGTTTCCATATAGGCGTGCACGGTAGGCCTGTGGTGTAAGTGCATTCGGACGGACGCTGGGGGTTTTTCGACAAGACTTTTTAATGTGTTTTTAAGGTATGCATTTTTTTATATAGTTGTGCGCTTCAGTGCAAAGTAAAATAGACAAAAGCATGTTGGACTAATACATTTTCATATCTTAAAATAGAGAGCTGTTACTTGCTTCAGCCTTATTGTGACAATTTTCACTAAATATTCTGAACGCACCACCTGTGTAGACTTTGCCAAAAATGCCAAAAGAATCACGTGAACTAATGGCGGATTGTACGGTATTCTAGCAGAGAACTCCATAATTTTCTGTAATATAAGGTTTATCCGTGATGTATGCATCAACAAAACTAATAAGGTAAGTGTCAAGGCCAAAAAAAAAAAAAAAAGGAAAAAATATTGCGTCGTAAACGCGATCAAGAATGTAAAAGAAACTCGGTCTATGACGAGTATTCCTGCATAGACAGAAAGTAGGCTTATACTGATCACATAAAAACCAATTTTCGAGTCTCAGTAAGTGCAGTAATTTTTTTTCTTCGCTATGACAAGGCGTACGCAGAGGCGTTGGGAGTGGACGGGTGCGTACGCACCTTAAACCCCCCCCCCCTTCCCACAAATTAGCAAAGGTCCACATTTTCCGGGGTAGAAAATTCAAGACAATCTCACACGTTCCATAACATTCCAACTAGGACTGTCTCTAATTTGTCGTAGGCCTACAAGTTTTAACTGTATTTATAAGCTTTTTGAGGAATTTTGAGTGTTTTATTTCCCTGCCGCTTGCGTGTCAATGCCACGTACAAACTCATCTCTCTCTTTCTATAGGTTTTGAGCCACCGAGTGCCATTTTCGACCATCTAGAGGACGTGTAATAATCATACATTTTCTTTCCCTCAACCAAAATTATGGTGGGGCCTGCTGAGGTGGCCGGGTCTCTATTTCTGTGAAAGTCCCTCCCTGGACAGTATCGATTTTCGCATATTTTGTAGAACTCCCTGAAAGTTTGTCAAAATCGAAAACCCCTTGCTTGGATGATTATGTTCCTTTTTCACAAACTCGATCGCGTTTACGACGACGCAAAAATTCAAGCGGATTCGTAGGAACTACATCATGTTGGGCAAGGCAGACAAATGCGGCCCCTGCCATCCCCCTTTCAAGGCTTGGGCCTACGGACCAAGACATCCTTTAAAATTCGTTCCCCTCCCACTTTCAACCACGGATTGACGTCCTCGGTTACTCCAAACAATACGAGTTAGTTTCTTTGTAGTGTGTTTGCATGGTGGGATCGAAATAAACTCGGACTGAGCTAGGCAATTTTGACAAGAACGATTGTAATTGTAGAACATCATTAACATTATAGAACATTTATTAACTACTAGTATCTACAGGAGTCTTGAAATGAGGGGATAATTGGAAGTATACTACCCAGTGGCGGTGGCAGGGAGCTTAAGCCCCCGCACCGGACAGGTCAAGCCCCCCGCCGGACAGTCAGACCATAAAACATAAAAATAGGCCCACGTCAGGTCTGTCACAGTCTGAGAGTGCCATTTTCGGCCATCTAGAGGTTGATATTTAAAAAATCTCATTTGTGAGGGGGGGGACCCCCCTCTCAACCCCTTCTCCCAGCTCTAGCCCACGAGCTCAAGTCCTCCCTGTCGGACAACTTAGCGCCCCCCCCCCCTCCAGAAAATATATCCTAGAGCCGCCACTGCTACCCACGAAGATGTGGTGGGTGCTTGATGATTGGGTGCTAGCTCGCAAAATAGGTGATTTAAGGTAGATAATTTTCAACCGCTTGGTGCAATTTTTTGTTTTGAACATTTTTGAATTGGGGGGGGGGGCGAATATTTTTTGGTGGGAACACATTCCCCATAGATATGCCAATTATAATATTATAATTATAACGATTATCTTTTCCGCCGCACCACCATTCGTAATGTCCTTATATATTTTTTTTTCATTCAAAAATTGCCTCTTGAATTTAATAAGTTCCCATAAGAACCCCTCGATTTTCATCTATTTCAATAATTCAATTTAGCACTATTGTAAGAAAGATTGTTTTAACATAGATTAAAAAAAGTATAAGGTAAACCCCTAAGAAACTCCATGTGTATAGGTTTAGTGTGGATGTAAAAGATTCAATAGAGACAAATTTTATAAATAGCTATGAAACCAATCTTGTGCAACACCCCTTATAACATATCTAAATAGTTTTCTTAACAGGATCAAAATCAAATGCTTTTGATAAGTCTAAAAAGATACTAAGTAGGAATTTCTTGCCAGTTATATTTTCTAATAGTTCAATTATGGCGTGACAAGTAGAATTATTTTATCGCCCTTTTTCAAAACGGGAATTACTTTAGCGATGATTAGTTGATGAGGTATAATTCCAGAGGAAAGGGTAGTGTTTATGTCAATGTAGAAATAATTAATTGTAAAGTGGATTAGATAACACGGGTAGATATCTGATCATGACCTGTGTAATATTCTGCCTTTTTATTGACACACAGTCGTGCTGAATACTAATAATACACACAGTTACAAATCCACACAGGACACCTTGTTAACATGGCTTCCAGAACACATGGACAGAATTTAATGTGTATTTCGTTATCCAGCCGTTTTGCTAGGCTACTACAAAGACGTTTGTTTGTGTTAATATATTACAACCTGGACGTTTATTGGTTTCAGATTAGAAAATAACAGTTAGAATTTCAGATTCAGAACGGGTAATAACAGAGGATTAATGCTGTTAGTATCAAATGAGCTATTTACTTTGGAGCTTATAGAATAAAAGTGGTCATCGAAGAAATTACAAAATATATTGAGTATTTGAGATTAAGCTGTTATCAACAGGAAGGTTGGTTATTATTTCTTTCATGTTTTATATCAAATTTTTAATTTTCCATACGTTTTAAAAAGTTACCTTTGATATTTTCAAATTTAGTAATAATTTATCTTAGCTGCTCGGCATAGTTTAACGAATACATTTTTATTTTTAGAACTTAATTTTATCTTTTTGATGATAGATACTTTGTACTTTGTACATTTTAACCGAGACATACCAGAGTAGGCCTACAATATGTGTAGTTATTTTTATATCGATTAAGGTGGAGGAATCTTCGGTTATACGCGTTGGCTTAGATATAAATGGAAAATAAGAATGGGATAACATCATATCAAGAAAATTGTTGGCTGCAATGTTGGTGTGAATTTTAAGTAAATTTAAATTTAAGTCACCCATTTGTTTCTTTTTTCAATATTTGTGGTCGACAAAACTTCATCCATCGCATTAGAAAAGGACTAGATAAAACATGGTCGTGGTCTATACAACATTTTAATAATGGTGTTTATTTTAGATTGATTTAGTACTTCAGTAGACAGATTCCCAGTTATCATTATCATCGTTGATAGTAAGATCAGAAAGAAGTTTGATATTTAACCCACTATTAACAAATCAACAGACACCACCAGAACTAAATTAGTCAGTACTTAGTGAATAGACAATTTTCGAGAAATAGGAAGGGTTTAATTTCGTTAAGCCATGTTTCTGATATTCCGATAATTGAAAATATATTTTTTTTATTAAATCTAATAATGTAGTAAGATCGTCAAGTGTATTGCAAATATCGGTACTCCTTGCTTTAGGGTGAAGAAAAATTATATTGCATAAGAAAACTATATGATTAATTAAATTGGTCGGTATCAGAATAAGTAAAATTATCATGTTTAGTTAAGGGAGAGTCGATTAAATGATTAGATTCCTCATCAAATTTGTTATAAATAACAGGATATCTGACAGTAGATTTAACTTTTCGTTTGAGTGATTGCAATCCATTATGAAGGAACTTAATTAGGAAAATGCTGATAATTCCAATTCCAAAGTACGTCGTTAGTTTTAATCAAAGAGAGTATAATTACAAATATATTAAAAAATAAAAAAAGAAAGAAAATTAAAAAGTAACGTGAGGGGAAAAACCTTATATATTAAATCGAACTAAATACAATTTCTTTGTTTCACTCAACAGGCAAAATATTGATGAAGTATAACCAAATTTTATCCCAATTTGCTCACGTAAATATGAATCCGTAAAAAGTGTTGGCATTCATTGTCAGTCTTGGCCCAGCCATCTTACCTTTGAACCAGACGCAAGTAAAAGAAGGTAGGCAATCAGGTTTTTACAGATAATCTAGCATGTATTAATATATCATAGTTCCATAGGATATCAGTATCGATATGACAGATCTGCAGAACATGCCAAAGACATACCTTGGGTTTTAAAATCTTAGGACTGGTGGAAGATTAAAATTAACTTGGACCAGTCTACCATAACTAATGTCAACACTTTGTTCATTATTTCACGTAATATGGCAATTATTATGTTTAGTGTTGCCATTATTTCAATTAAGTCATGATAGAAATGACAGCGATAATAGTGATAACACCATAGTGCATCGATCATAAAATTTAGCTCGGCCACCGACCGCTTGGTGCGTTTATACATTTTCCCATTGAAGGGAAAATAATTCCTTCAAGGTATATTTAACAGGGTGTCCGTGGACTTAAAAAGTAATGCTATTTTTACTTTAGATATCTATGGACAGTGATTCCATTTCAACTGGACCTGCCAAGCCATTGCATTAAGGTACGTCAGCTCCCAAAACAGGCGTGTAAGTAAAGTGAAGTGCATAAAACACGTATGTCATCACTTCAGCCTTCATTACTGTTATATACAATTACATAGTGACATCCATTAGGGGTGCAAAGTAACGTATGTTATATGAAATGATAAAGAACATAATATTATTAATTAAAAATTAATACTGAAATGTGTTTTCTTTAGCATTGTTTTTATCATACTTTCTCCAGAATCGATTAAACGTCATCAGGGTCCTGATTGGCCTGGTAATTCAAAACAAGAACAAACGTCACTTCGGCATTAATTATTTACAATGCAATTGGAACGGTATAGTAACCGAAGATGAAAAACTGAATTTAAATATGTATTGTAAACTAGGATAATATGGTATAATGTAATATTTAAAATGCATTTACTTAATAAATGCCGTCGGAAGTGGTCCGGTTATGGCCGGACCAATAATTTATAACTCAATTCCGATTTTGCTAAATCAACCATTCCTGTCCTAAGCAAAGCAGCAATGACAATTGATTAAAAAGCTCCCTTTGTATCTTGATTATACTGGTAATTGAAAATGCTACCACTGAAAATATTAAAGATGCTAAGTGTATCGGTTATGTGAGTGGCTGCTGCTCCGGACTGATTTGTTCCGGACATTGGCATATTCTAAACGTTTTGCATGGTTTTTATTATTGTTGTTGTTGTTGTTGTTGCTGCTGCTGTTGCTGCTGCTGCTGCTGTTGCCAACTTACTACACACATCTAACTAACCTTACCTACACATCTTCAAACTAATTACCAGTCAATTAGGGTTTGGTAAAAGGATATCTAAACTATATATCTGATTGGTGACAAAATATTTTATACATTTATTTATCTTTCTTAGTATCAAACTAAACAAATAACTATTTAATTTATATTTTGTAGACTATTAAAGACGGCTGTGTTTTTTTTCAAGTTCATCTTCTGGTAATTTTTTTGACTGCACCTTTAATAAAAGTAAGAATTTACTGAATAATTATTAGTGAATAATGAGTGTAAAATTATTTTCTTAAGATTAAGAACATAATTAGGAAAAAAGTAAATGGTAAGACACCTAAAATGTCGGTGCTACGATTGGTCCTTACTCAAGATAGTAGGCCTTTATCAATTTTTAGTATATTTCGCTTAAGGAGATCCTATGGATGTAATTTATCATGTGAATTGACCATATACCGAAAACATGTTGAAATATGAAATTAACATGGTAATTCTGCATTATATCCATCCAGCAAAGAAAATAACAATTGGAAGGGAGCCTTATACCCACCAAGCATTTAAAAGCTAGTAATCAACCAATCACAAAACACAATCATGCATATTTAATTCATGGCTGGTGAATGCACAAGTACTAAATTTACGATTTCCCGATTTGTTTACTTCATTCGTAATGCTTCACTTGTGGGCATATTCTATTTACTTTCAAGATCCTTGACTGATTTTTCAAGTTTGGTAAGTCGTTATTGTATGCTTTTTTATTTTCCTTATCCATTTAACTGCTCAGACAGCCTGCTTAGTTGCTCGGCTATTCGTGTTTCCCGCTTTCCGTCGATGTCTTGAATTGAAATATTGGGGTAGTAGCTTATACTAATAGGCCGGCTCTTAGATTAATTTCCCTGTTTCTTTTTTTGGTTCCAGTACTGTAAAGCAATAGGAACATTTGAAATGGCATGGATGTTCGTCTGTACGTCTCTGACGCTGATGTCATCAAATTTGTTGAAAAAATATAATAAGACAAAGTTTAATTTCCAAACTCCTGTTGGTTATGAATTTTTACGTAAAACATTATTTATAAATAATTGAAATGCCAAAAGTCATTATATATAAATAATGATTTTACTCTAGTCATTATTTATAAACTATTGTTTTAACATCGTATTAAATAAGGAAAATCGCTCCAACAATTATGTATACATAATTGTTGGAAGCAAAAAATAATTGTGTATACCGGTATAATGAAAAATGTTGATGTAGTCTATGATTATTTTGTTTCTAATAAATTTCTCACTCAGTTTCAATCATGATTTACACCAGATGATTCTACCACATACCAGCTTCACCTTACAGAGACATTTCTCTGTGTGATGTTTATCTTCTTAGCTATATCTAAGGCTTTCGACAAGGTGTGGCATAATGGTATTATTCATAAACTAAACCAATATGTCATAAATGGTACATTACGTGAGTGATTCTGTAGCTACCTTATCCAACTTCAACAACACGTGATTATTGATTATTGAGGGAACTGCCAGTCCTTGGACTCACCTTTCAGCAGGAGTACCGCATGGTTCTGTTTTAGGCCCTTGTTTATTTTTTTTTTATTGACGACGTCGTGGTGATTATTGAATGTAATATATGCGGACGATACTTCACATTGATATTTGTATTGCAATTCTTTCTGAGCAAAAAATGTTAAAATACATGCCTGCGCATCAAAATGGAAAGTCTGTAATTGATAAATCAACGATATCATGATGTGTATAAGAGACAGATATTTAACAGGGTGTCCGTGGACTTAAAAAGTAATGCTATTTTTACTTTAGATATCTATGGACAGTGATTCCATTTCAACTGGACCTGCCAAGCCATTGCATTAAGGTACGTCAGCTCCCAAAACAGGCGTGTAAGTAAAGTGAAGTGCATAAAACACGTATGTCATCACTTCAGCCTTCATTACTGTTATATACAATTACATAGTGACATCCATTAGGGGTGCAAAGTAACGTATGTTATATGAAATGATAAAGAACATAATATTATTAATTAAAAATTAATACTGAAATGTGTTTTCTTTAGCATTGTTTTTATCATACTTTCTCCAGAATCGATTAAACGTCATCAGGGTCCTGATTGGCCTGGTAATTCAAAACAAGAACAAACGTCACTTCGGCATTAATTATTTACAATGCAATTGGAACGGTATAGTAACCGAAGATGAAAAACTGAATTTAAATATGTATTGTAAACTAGGATAATATGGTATAATGTAATATTTAAAATGCATTTACTTAATAAATGCCGTCGGAAGTGGTCCGGTTATGGCCGGACCAATAATTTATAACTCAATTCCGATTTTGCTAAATCAACCATTCCTGTCCTAAGCAAAGCAGCAATGACAATTGATTAAAAAGCTCCCTTTGTATCTTGATTATACTGGTAATTGAAAATGCTACCACTGAAAATATTAAAGATGCTAAGTGTATCGGTTATGTGAGTGGCTGCTGCTCCGGACTGATTTGTTCCGGACATTGGCATATTCTAAACGTTTTGCGTTGTTTTTATTATTGTTGTTGTTG
>NW_022754288.1:196567-202437 GCF_011630105.1 Anneissia japonica | reverse complement strand
CCATCATCTTCAGCTTACCAGAACTGAAGGCCGGAGTAACTGTTTCTGATACGCTTCCATTCATTTCCAACTACTCCCGGTAATCCTTTGTCCAGTGGTTTCATATTTATATCAAACACTCGATGGTCGTGGAAGTACGAGAAGTCCTTGATCAGAATTTGACGAAGTTTGTCCAGATCCCCAACTATCAGCTGAGGATTTCGCCCTTCATAGATACCAACAATCGGGCCATATTTTGAAATATATTCGAGATGACTTTGATGCAATCCAAACTTTACGAACATTTCGAAACCATTGCCAATAAAAGGGAGTGGCTTAGGTCCTGGTATACCACGCTGTTTCCAGTACGAGAAGTTCCATATGCCTTAAATGTACAGCAGAGTCAATACGAGCGCGATAAGTAGCCATGTCGTTGCTTCCAGCCCGAGAAATTCCATTAAGGATGGTTGTTGAGATCAGGATTTCTTGAATTGAAATAACGGCCTTATAAAGTTTCCTCAGAATAGGCCTACTCAGCTTTTAACTTTCTGCTCTGTGACTATGCAGTGCTTCAATATGCACAATATGGATATTCTTACGACACGCTGCATTCAGATAGCATGACTGACGTTTAACAACACCTCGTATTTATATAAAATCGTCGGAACAATATCCACGGCCAAACTATCTCCCACTGTACAGACGAGAATGAACTGTAAACATAACACAGGCCAATTGAAGCACGGCTAGATCAATATGCATAGGCCTACAATTGTCAACTTGACACCTGATTTAATATAAGGGCAATATCTCTGATTGACGACTATGAAGCACACTGTATAAGGTAATGTAGAACGATGGACAAAACGACGTTACAGCTCAAAAGTACGATGACTGATAAATACAATAACGACGTAGGCTTAATGACTGGAAATCCGCTATAAAGTATTTTCAAAAAATGTTTAAACTATGCTATAAAAAATGAAACATTATTGGGCCTATTTATAATTTTCAATATGTGAAATAATGATGTTTAAGGCCTAGTGCTACATAACCGAAATTCAAGATTGTATATAGCAAGACCTCATTTTTCATTCATTTTCACTGTAATAAGACCTGAAATGGCTTATCAATAACAATCTAAAGTCACAATCACTTATGCACTTAATGATCTCAAGACATCTCAAAGCTCATGCAAAAGATAAGTCATGCTGGAAAGATTTTATCCGAAACTTTACTAAAGCAGCCGGCCCAGACGAAGCAGTTCAGAGATGACTATATGAATATAAATTTCACGGCCAAACTATAGCCATGGAGGTATTATTGAGGAACTGTAAACATGAATCAGTCCAAAGAACGGCCAGATCAATGCATACAATTATTGTCAAATTGATACCTGATACCATATAAGAGCATTATATATCACAAGCTGATTAACGCTCAGAAGTGACTAATGATTACTCGACGTAGGCAATGTGTATGGCAAACCCAGTTGTAATTTAATCGTAAATTTCATAATTCATAATTTGCAATCGTATAACAGATTGGATAATACAAGATATTCAAAGGAGGAAATAAAACACAAACAGGTAAAATAAAAAATCAGTCATAGAAAAAAAACAAAAAATCAGTAGATTAAAATTAAAATTATAATTATCATTATATATACAAATTATCTGTTATCCATTAGTTACAAAAACTTTATAAAAATCCTAATTACAGGAAGTGGCATTTTCTAAATGTCATAAATGTATTCGTATTAATTAGAATATATTATTATTTACAAAAAATTATAAAAATGTTATTATTTATTTAAAAAAAAAATCAACATTTTAATCACAAGTTGAAGCAAATTCTAAATATCTAAAATTCCATATAAAAAAAGTTCTGGTAAAATATAAATAAATAAACAGAGGTATCTTAGTTTTAAATAGAGATATCTCTGTCTAAAACGAAGATATCTCTATTTAAACTAAGATATTTCCATTTAAAATAGAAATATGTTTAGTAATAGAAATATATATAAGTTTTAAATAGAGATATCTCTATTTTAAATAGAGAAACAGTAAGTTTCACTGTAGGCCATTTAGTATGCATTAATCACAAAACAAGCTGTGAAACAATACCTCTTACTTTATCATTCGAAAAACTTGCGAAAATTCTATTTAGGCCTCTTAGTTTGGGTGGACTATTGTAAAAGGCCCGTAGAATCTTTTCATATGTGTCACGAGCTCAAGAGATGTTTTCCACCCATTCCTCCGATTATACTAATAATAAGAATCCCACTGGGTATTTCTGTGAAAAAATACTGATAGCTTGATTATTTCAAAATTACTGTCAAAGAAAGGAAGAAACCATTACTGTTCAAATCGCCCACTGTTTTGCCTGTCTCTTATACACATCTAGATGTGTATAAGAGACAGGTTTTCATGTGCCACAAATTGTATGTGAAATAACAGATGTGACGAGTATTTTCTATTATAGACATTTAAAGTAATAATTGTTTAAGATGAAAATATACGAAGCCCGAGGTAAAGCTAACGACTGTCTCTTATACACATCTAGGTGTGTATAAGAGACAGGATAATAGCGTATATGAGATTGATGGAAGTGCATGAGAAAGTGTCCTTGATAGCATGAGTGCCGGATGGTCCTTTAAGAATATTGGTGGAGTAGATGTGTGCGCAAGTATTACAACGAGGCCTATGGCATGAAACAGTCGATCCTGAACAATCATCAGTAGACCTGAGAGATGAGCTGACGAGACTATTTCTCCTATCTTTTCTATATGAACAAAGTGGAGGAGATTGGAAGATCGCACTTGTGGTTTCATCTGATAAAAGTATATCGAAATTATTCTTTAAAATGGTGAAGATTTTGGTAGTCGTAGGATGGTAAGTCAGGATGATGGGTATTCGATCAGCGTCAACATGCGTACGGGGTTGTAGAGCTTCATCTTGAGTCATGTGCGCAATACGTTTTAAAGAATTATCAGTTATGTGAGTAGGATATCCTCTATCCTTGAAAAATGAGATCATTTCAGTAGCTACCGACGAGCTTTCTTTAGCATTGTTTTTATCATACTTTCTCCAGAATCGATGAAACGTCATCAGGGTCCTGATTGGCCAGGTAATTCAAAACAAAAACAAACGTCACTTCGGCATTAATTATTTACAATGCAATTGGAACGGTATAGTAACCGAAGATGAAAAACTGAATTTAAATATGTATTGCAAACTAGGATAATATGGTATAATGTAATATTTAAAATGCATTTACTTAATAAAAGCCGTCGGAAGTGGTCCGGTTATGGCCGGACCAATAATTTATAACTCAATTCCGATTTTGCTAAATCAACCATTCCTGTCCTAAGCAAAGCAGCAATGACAATTGATTAAAAAGCTTCCTTTTGTATCTTGATTATACTGGTAATTGAAAATGCTACCACTGAAAATATTAAAGATGCTAAGTGTATCGGTTATGCGAGTGGCTGCTGCTCCGGACTGATTTGTTCCGGACATTGGCATATTCTAAACGTTTTGCGTTGTTTTTATTATTGTTGTTGTTGTTGTTGTTGTTGTTGTTGCTGCTGCTGCTGTTGCTGCAGCTGCTGCTAACTTACTACACACATCTAACTAACCTTGCCAACACATCTTCAAACTAATTACCAGTAATTAGGGTTTGGTAAAAGAATATCTAATCTATATATATGATTGGTGACAAAATATTTTATACATTTATTTATCTTTCTTAGTATCAAACTAAACAATTAACCATTTAATTTATATTTTGTAGACTATTAAAGACGGCTGTGTTTTTTTTTTTTTTTCAAGTTCATCATCTGGTAATTTTTTTGACTGCACCTTTAATAAAAGTAAGAATTTACTGAATAATTATTAGTGAATAATGAGTGTAAAATTATTTTCTTAAGATTAAGAACATAATTAGGAAAAAAGTGCTAATAATGGTAAGACACCTAAAATGTCGGTGCTACGATTGGTCCTTACTCAAGATATTAGGCCTTTATTGATTTTTAGTATATTTCGCTTAGGGGGATCATATGGGTGTAATTTATCATGTGAATTGACCATATACCGAAAACATGTTGAAATATGAAATTAACATGGTAATTTTGCATTATATCCATCCAGCAAAGAAAACAACAATTGGAAGGGAGCCTTAACTCACCAAGCATTTAAAAGCTAGCAATCAACCAATCACAAAACACAATCATGCATATTTAATTCATGGCTGGCGAATGCACAAATACTAAATTTACGATTTCCCGATTTGTTTACTTCATTCGTAATGCTTCACTTGTGTGCATATTCTATTTAATTTTCAAGATCCTTGACTGATTTTTCAAGTTTGATAAGTCGTTATTGTATGCTTTTTTATTTTCCTTATCCATTTAACTGCTCAGACAGCCTGCTTAGTTGCTCGGCTATTCGTGTTTCCCTCTTTCCGTCGATGTCTTGAATTGAAATATTGAGGTAGTAGCTTATACTAATAGGCCTACTCTTACATTAATTTCCCTGTTTCTTTTTTGGTTCCAGTGCTGTAAAGCAGTAGGAACATTTGAAATGGCATGGATGTTCGTCTGTACGTCTCTGACGCTGATGTCATCAAATTTGTTGAAAAAATATAATAAGGCAAAGTTAAATTTCCAAACCCTGTTGGTTATGAATTTTTACGTAAAGCATTATTTATAAATAATTGAAATGCCAGAAGTCATTATATATAAATAATAATTTTACTCTAGTCATTATTTATAAACTATTGTTTTAACATCATATTAAATAAGGAAAATCGCTCCAACAATTATTTATACATAATTGTTGGAAGCAAAAATAATTATGTGTATACCTGTATAATGAAAAATGTTGATGTAGTCTATGATTATTTTGTTTCTAATAAATCTCTCACTCAGTTTCAATCATGATTTACACCAGATGATTCTACCACATACCAGCTTCACCTTACAGACATTTCTTCGAACTCGAATAAAGTGATGTTTATCTTCTTAGCTATATCTAAGGCTTTTGACAAGGTGTGGCATAATGGTATTATTCATAAACTAAACCAATATGGCATAAATGGCACATTACGTGAGTGATTCTGTAGCTACCTTATCCAACTTCAACAACACGTGATTATTGATTATTGAGGGAACTGCCAGTCCTTGGACTCACCTTTCAGCAGGAGTACCGCAAGGTTCTGTTTTCGGCCCTTGTTTATTTTTTTTATTGACGTCGTGGTGATTATTGAATGTAATATATGCGGACGATACTTCACATTGATATTTGTATTGTAATTCTTTCTGAGCAAAAAATGTTAAAATACATGCCTGCGCATCAAAATGGAAAGTCTGTAATTGATAAAGCAACGATATCATTAAATATGTTGAGTCTTACTAAAAATAATATAAAAATAAAAAATATAAAAATAAAATTACCTTTAAGATTACCTGAGTGATGCTTTAAAAAACATACAGATATCAGCTGCTAGATCGTCTTGGTGCATGGAAACATACAAGCCACTCTGCCTTGTGGTTATATTTAGGATGGTCGTTATTAAAAAAATCGGAGAGAATTTCTTAATACGTCTTGGTTTTAGTGACTTAAACTCTCATCTATTTACTTTTGGTCTGCAATATGACTCAAAATGTGCAGGTGGAGACAAAGTTGAGGATCCACGTCACTTCATTTTTCTCTACCCTACTTATGAAACAGAAAGAAAAAAAATTGCTCACAAATTTTGACACAATTGCAACCCATGTTTTAGCCAAAGAGGTTTATCCTTATAATAGATTGATATGGTGCTAATATATAAAACTATACAAAACTACACTATTATTATCATTATTATTATTATTATTATTATTATTATTA
>NW_022754288.1:186107-196511 GCF_011630105.1 Anneissia japonica | reverse complement strand
AGTATGTTTGTATATATATATATATATATATATATATATATATATTGTCTTCTGATGTTGATTATCATATTATTATACTTTATTTAATTTCCTCATTGTGAACTTTTACAATGCCAAGCTGCAGATAAATTGTAGCAATGTTTTGAGGCTCCTCGGAGCCTCCGTATAAAATATAAATAATAAAAATAAATAAATAATGAATTATATGTATATAATTTTGATAAATAATGAAATTACATTTGGTGCCTTATAGTTTATATCTAGTGATATATCGGTATGTTTAAATCATGTCAGTCATAAGCGATAGTTTCACCTAAGAACAAAGCCGTAAGCACCTACTCTGTACCTTTTCTAAACGATTTGCATCTTATTTTGTTGTTGGTTTTTAAACAATCGATCCATATTCTAAGATTGGTCTTATTATTGACTTGTAAAGCGGTGTAACTTTATCTTTAGAAAATCTGCTGAAACATCTTTTTCTCTGGTTAGCCTTTATACGCCACTATATAACATTTCGTTACTGGCAGGACTTAAAACCTTTATACTAGATACGATAAATTAACGGTAATAAATAGATATTAAATTTAAAGCGTGTACTGTATGTTCGCGGTTCTGGTTAGCTGTACTTCGTATGTTTTCAAACAAATTAATGCTAGCCCTCAAATTCAAATTTAATAGTGCATTTGTACCTAATGCAGTAAAAAAAATTCATGACCTTAAGCTTGGTAGCTGCCACTGTTATATATTTAACACCATGGCTTTGTCATTGGTATGAATTTTGAAACACATTAGTGTAGGGAAACAACAAAAATCAAGTTGATTTTCATGGATTTTTAAAATCTAATGAAACAGTTTTAGGTCAAGGACTACTTTTTTGCATCGGGAAGACAATTTTACTTGTATTTATGTACAAGTGACATAAAAGAATTTTGCATCTTGTATGAAACCAAGGAGGTATATAATATTAAATAGATACATCCTTCTAGTCTAGCTATATTGTCTATCTGAAATTACATCAACTTTATTGTCTTTGTCTCGTTTTATCATTCCTCATTCTCCTCATCTTTCCTGTTCTTATTTTGTTATTTTCTTCTCTTGCTCATCTGTATATTGGGGCCATATTTTCCAACATTTTATCCTCATTTTCACTTCTTACTTATCTATTATTATCCTCGTGTTCGTTCATCACCTTAGCCTGTTTTCATTTGATCTCTACAATTAATTTATTTGGCCGTTATTCAGTTTGCATTCTTATATTCATTTTGGTTTTCTATTCTTTTCTTTACTTATGTATCATTCTGGTCTTATTTCATTCCTTTTTAAATTCAAAACCATGTATAATGCATACAGTGATCTTTAATTTGTTTGTTTGCAGAGTACAGACAAATCTCTACTGCAAGATGTATGTATCAAAGAATCTATGGCACTGTAAGTATTAAGTTTCCTTATGAAATTATAATTCATTAGTCTGTTTCTGCATTCCTCCTTTTTCTCACTCTTTATTAAATGTTTTTATTTTTTTGGCAGATGCAGCAGCAGAAGGAAAGTACACTGAAATTTAGTTGGAACATCTTGAAGATTTCGAAAGTGTAATCCCGGTGAAACAACACAAACCATTATTGTATCTTTAATAACAAGTTACTGGATCAAGACAACTTGCATCATTCTGAAATATTGACCATATTGTACGGAAGATATATTACAGTAAGACGAGGAAGAGTAACCATAACTACTGTAATTCATTTTTTTTTTCTAAGAAAGGCCGAGTAAAGCATTTTTTTTTTTAGTTTGCAAGACAATGAAGAGACGATATATTGGAGTTTAGTTCAACATCTTGCCGAATACTGTGAAAGAAAACATACAGTGGTTGTATTTTCATCAGAATATCGAAGGATTAACAAATCATTTTTAATGACAAATTATTGCAGCATCAAGAGAACTTGAATCATTGTAAAATATTGAACCAAGAGAAACAATTTCCTATAATTAGTTTTTCATATAATTATATAAATTCACATTATATTACGATTCTGGTTTTATATTTAAAAATATAAATAATGTGTTGATGTGTTTCTTTGCTGGTCGTGTTTCTGAAGACTGGATTAGCAGGCAAGAAAGAAGCGCCCTCTAAAAGAAAAAGGACTAAGTTTTCCATTTTCCCTCAATTCGTATTATAGTGGTGCTGAAGAGTGCCCTCTAATAGAAAAACAAAATTTCCAGGGTCTCTGTTTCTGTTTAAAGGGGGTTCCCTGTGGTGCTGGAAAAGGCCCTCTATAGTCATTTTATTTCTACGTTTTTCAGGGTCTCCTTAATTGTCAATTTCTATTACAAGGATGGTAAAATGCGCCCTCTAATAGCCAGTTTTTCAGTGTCCCACAATTGAAATCTGAAAAACTTGGATTTTAGATTGTGCATTTCTCTACCATTGACAATTATTAAGAGACCCTAAAGAACTTAGGGGAAAAAGGATATTTGAGGGGCATTTTTTCACCATTTTTACCAGAACTCCACAGACTAAATTGGCCAAAAAACTTAGTCATATACTGGGCCTTTTTCTATTAGAGGGCGTTTTTTTTTTTTTACCATACTGCCCCAATACACAAGAAGACAACTTTGAATACAATGAATATTTTCAGTACAGTATTTATTATACAATGAATATTTTTTTTTCGATACTAAATAATGGAATACTGAATATTTCAATACTAATGAAAAACAATGGATATTTATTTCAAATATTAAAATCATGCAATTATCTAGAAAGCTAATCTCAAAACCAACATAATCGCAAAGCAGGATGAGACCACTGGTTCACTGAAATATTAAAGTAAAAGGAAAACATAAGTAAAGTATACATTGTATACATTATTTTTAAGTCCACTGCAGAGAAAATAAAGTACAAAGATCAATAAAAATGAATACAGCAATTAGTAAGTCCATTGCAAAACAATGTTGAAAATAGGTAGTAAGATTGTCATTGGGGTGGTTTACATTATTGTTTATACTACATTAATGTATTAATAATTATTTTGAAATTTTATAATTAATTTAAATTGTAAAATTGAAATGGGTTACCAAATAAATATATATATATATATATCTAATACCTTATAAAACTGGTAACATTTTAGAGATATATAAAAATGCCCATTGGTAGAGAAAAATATAAAAAGCATTTTCTAATTTGTGTATTGATAACATTAATATCACATCTGTATAAATGAAGTTATAATTAATTTTAAATTCTTTATTCAGTTATTACCTAATTAATATATTACACTAAGGTTTAATTGATGTCTTGAGTTATGATCAATATAATTACTGATTTGATTACAATAAATAAAAACACATGGTTTAACTGACCTCTGTACGATTGTTGCCCATACTGAGCTGGTACAGCCTAAATTATATATTAGTACTGTATTAAATTTAACATAAGTTACAATTAATTATTAACAGGGGTAGAATTTAATACTAATTTATATACCTTTGTTCATTGTTTTACCATACTTAATGACATGAATGCAATAATTTTATTATTTTGATCTCTCCCATTTTATTACCCTGTTTAATTACAGTATATTAAGTTTCAATTAAAACCTTATTTTATGACAACTTTTAAAATTTATTTAAAAAAAAATAATTAGGGAGTATAACATCTTTTATGTTGTATTATTGATAATAAAATGTTTATTCTCAGTACGGTCAAACATTATCCCACAAAGCATTTTACAATGGATATGAAATTTATAATAAAAACAAATTTTTGACTCACCATTCAGCAAAAATTATTGATCACAAAATGAGGAAGCAACATTATAGCCACTGGTCCACTGGTTTACGGAGATCTTTAGAAGTGCGTTTTGCAATGATTAGACTTTATTTTAGACAGAATAATTCACTGAAATAAAATATATACATTCATAAAAAAAAAAAAAAAAAAAAACCAGAATTAGAAGGAATGCAACATTAATATTTAAATGTCCGTTACTTTTGATTAAAAACATTAAATGGAAATTGTATTTCTAGAATAATAACTGTCTATAGCCAATAAAAACATTATTTTATTATTATTATGCCATAAGTCTAGTGCAAAAGATAACATGACTGACGTTAGGAAGGCCCTGGGCCCATGAGTCGGCCTTAGGTATACCTCGCAGCGGAACATCCAAACCTTGACCTGGGGCAAGCCTATCTAGAAGGAGGTCAAATCGGCCCCAACTTATAGTCCAGGGGCTACGAACACCGCCCATGCACCCCCTGCTTTATAACTGAAATTATTTTTTCTAGTTTCCTATGTATAAGCTTCAAAAACACCTTGTTAATCAAGCGATTTTTGGTTGTCAGTGCATGTAAACCAACATCAAAGATGGGTATCTTTTTTGGTTCAATACCGGGATTTATATGGGGTGGGGATAATATTTATGAAACTTTTAATAGAAGTAAAGTAAACAGAATATAAAAATACATATGCAGTATAGATTAAATTGGGACATCTTACATGTAGCTTCCATCACTACAGAGTTATTGCTCCAAAAATATGTGGGTGTGTCTATATTATGCATTCACCATTGGATTTTGATACAAATCAAAAAGCTCCCAACTAGCAAATAAATAGCAGCTATGATGCTGAAAACTAGTGATGTACCTTAGAAGCAGTGGCGTATCTGGAAGTCTTGAAAAAGGGGTGCTGATGGGGGCGCGAAGGTGAAGTAGGGGCTTGATGATCACTTAAGGGGGCGCTAATTTGCAAAATAAGGTGATTTTTAACTAATTTCCATGATTTTTTCCTGGAAGGGGAGATGGGGAGGGGGAAGTAATTTTTGGACAGACCTGTCTATTAATATATGTTTTGAAATATTTATATTTTCAAAATTGTGATACTTAATCAACTAGTAAATATGACCTAACGGCGTGTCAATTTATTGCATGTATTGATATGGAGTAGGGGGTAACATTTATGCTCACAACTTTTTATCGAAAATGAATATATTATCCTGTTTTCAGTACCGAAGTGTAGAATAATACATTACTATCATTTGGTAAAGAAAAATGTAATTACATGGTTATCAAAACTCTAATAATAATAGTTTTATTATACCGTTAAAACTAAATAACATAGATAAAAGTTAGTTGTATTAAAATATATATTAAACTACATACTGTAGATAAAATTGAAACATCTTAGCTCCAAACACGACAAAGTTATGGCCCCGAAAATATGGGTGTGTCTGTATTCTGTATTTACCATGGGATTTTGATATGAATTAAAAAGCTCATAACTAGCTTTAGGTAGCCGTTATGATGCTAAAAACAATGTAGCTTAGGGGTGACTGGTCTATTATAAATGAAATATTTATATTTTCACAAATTTTGAACTAGTAAATAATAACTAAAGGAGTATAGACTTGTCAATTTAATGCATTAACTTTGATGGGAGGGAGGGGGGGTTACATTTATGCCCACAACTTTTCGTCAACTGAATATAGCTGTCATTCTTCAACATCTAGACACACGGAACACACTTGTGAGGTCGCTTTTCGTGGACATCTCAAGCGCTTTCAATTGAGTGCAGCATCACTATCTAGTCAGCAACTTCAAGGTTTAACGATAGATCCAATGTTTTCGCTACTGATTATGGATTTTCTTCAACGACGCCCTCAGTATGTCTGCATAGGGCATAGCAAATCGGACACAAGACTTGTAACTCAGGAGTGCCCCAAGGATGTGTTCTGTCACCTGAGCTGTTTACACAGTGCTTCTGAAAACACACCAATAATCAAATATGCAGATGATACCGTTATCTAAGGATATCTTTGTGGAACTGACACATCATTATATTTAAAACTAAACCTAAGTAAGAGAAAAGAAATTAAATTTGATACTAGGACACATTACACTTTAGATTTTAGAATTATTATGTAATTGTCAGTGATGTTACATATTAATTTGCCTATACGATCACCATGAATTTATTATAGTGACCACTGCTTGGGTATTTACCCAAGATCTTGGGTATTTTGACTTGGTCTTGGGTATTCCGTTCAAATCCTTGGGTATTTTATTTTTACTAAGAAAATTAAATATTTTTATCATAGAGGAAAAAAGAAGTAACAAAGTATATTTCAGTCCATTCAAGTAGGTAAAACTCAACGAAGAGCATCATTGTTGGTCATTGAACTATTCACAGGTAAAATACACACTGTAGCATAACAAAAATAGGTACAGTCAATTTTTTTTATTTCAATAATCATAGTAGCAATGACCACTTCCGTCCTTGATGTGTCAGGAACACTCAGAAAGCCTTTACTATACTGTAGGCCTATAATACTGAGGCATGGCGAAATTTGATTGAATTTATTTTGAAATTCTCAACATTGAAAAGATAGAGACAATAGATACGTCAGAAAAACAAAATTATAAACATAGACATTTTATGTCGTGTATTTCAATACTTGGAGTATGTATTAGACATTTTATATCAAGCATTTATGCTTGTTTCTAAAGAGGTTCTCATTGGACATTGTGTAATCACACATATCATTTTTTTTATTATTTTTTTTACACTAGATTTATATAGGCCTACAGTAGGGTGACCCTTGTAATTTTTGATTTTTCATAACTTTTGATCCGATAATCCATTTTCATAATATTTGAAAGCTTTCCCGTGGCCAATAATAATTTGTCCCAATTTTCATTAAAATCCGAGTCGGTCGGGTGTTCACCATTGGGTGATCTGGCACAGAATGACCCAAAAAGTTGTGAGCATAAATGTTATCCCCAACCTCATATCAATCGTGATGCATTAAATCGACACTCATACTCTGTTAGTTCATATGTATCACAATTGTGAAAATATATTTATTTAATAATATATAATAATAGAGCAGCCACTCTAAGGTACATTACCAGTTTTCATTATCACTGCTATTTAGAGCTAGGTATTAAGAGCTTTTTAAATCGTATCAAAATCCAAAGGCGAATGCATAGACACGCACATATTTTCAGAGCCATGTAGTGAATGGAACATAAGATGCAAGTTTATCTATAAATGGTTTACTTCAGTTAACTTTTATCCATGTCAATTCAATTTTAATGCGATAGAAAAACTATTATCACAAGTTTAATATATATTTTGGGTGAACTTCGATGATGTTGATCTTTGGTTGATGACCTTTGACCTCCTGTGACAAAATTAAATGTAATTACATTGTCCTTTATACCAAATGATATGAAATGAACTATTCTACACTTTGATACCAAACACAAGAAAATGTATTCAGATGGTAAAAAGTTGTGGCCATAAATGTATGAAAGGAATGAATATCTTTAAAAATTAATCAATATTTTAAGAGCGTATCCTAGGCTTACATGATACTTTTATTTATAATTTTAAAATGTGTGCCACCTTCCCGACATGTCATAGGTCTAGTGCATACGATTACGTGTTAGTGTTGGCCAGCGTGACCACTGCTTGGGTATTTACCCAAGATCTTGGGTATTTTGACTTGGTCTTGGGTATTCCGTTCAAATCCTTGGGTATTTTATTTTTACTAAGAAAATTAAATATTTTTATCATAGAGGAAAAAAGAAGTAACAAAGTATATTTCAGTCCATTCAAGTAGGTAAAACTCAACGAAGTGCACATAACATTCTTAATTGACTGTTAATTGCTATAAACATATGTTCAGAATTGTTTATTTGTGATTTGCGTTGCTATTGATCTTACCTAGCTATAAATAATTAATAAATTAATGTCGCTATCAGAATCATCTTTATGATATAGGCTAGATATCGAGTCAAACTTCGAATAAGTTTCTCTCTCTTTCCTTGAAATTGGAGGTAGGGCCTATAGGTCCGATCGGACCATTGAACAAAGAACACAGCGCCTAACGACAACTCAAGTGGGATGATAAATTAATCATAAACTACTGTATTTGATTTAATTTATTGTATCAATCCTCAACGATCAGAATTAGAAACCACCACTAACAAGTTGGAGAAAAACAAATTATATAAATAAACTTTCATTCATAATTCTTCCTAATTATTCAAGGAGGATAAACTTCATAATAAAAATCAATTTCAATCTAACAAAATGTAACTGCTAATCTTTTAAATAAAAACTCCAATTGTTACGTCAACTTGGCAAAAGGGGAAACATAGATTACGTTTTTAGTGCGATGTACATACGACTAAGCACGTCCAATGTGAACAAATGTACAAGATACAATCATTATATAATACATTTAAACTATAAAAACAACATCTCCAAAACACGTCTATGATGTTAGACCTAGGCCTTTATTGGAAAAATGTAAACTTTTCACAAATTCGACTAGGCCTAAATATAGTTTGGCCGTGACTTTTCAAACGTTACGGCCAGGTGAATTTTTATACGGCCAGATTTGAGTAATTCATCATAAAGAGGACTAAACTATTAATAAACAGATTGAAATATTTGAACATCGGAAAAATACAAAAAAAAAATCGAAAAATCAATAAAAAAAAAAAAGATACATCCATTAATTTGAGCAACTTAGTTAAACATTGAAAGTGGCCCTATTTATTGTTTTATGATAGTAAAGTAATTCCCAAAATTTACAGAATTCATTTTTAAAAAATGCACCCCTCTCTTTTTTTTTTTTTTTTTTCTCGAAAAGAAGCAGCTATCTCGAAAAGAAAGTGTAGGGCTTCAATTCGAGGTTTTAAGGTATGATATCAGGTATTTCTTTTTCAACAGCCGACCGACGTCCCCAACACAATAATTTTTTGGGCCTAGACGACCCAAAGAAAAAGTTATCCAAAACTCGTAGACCTTTAATTATTATCGGAAAGTAATTTTTGTCCGTCTCTGAATTGTAGTGTTTATAGTTTATTTTTTAAATGTTGGAATGTTACCTTATTACAGGTATAAATGAATGGAGTATTCCTTCCTCATGATATACAAATTATTGAAACCAAAGTAAATTTTAAAATGAAGATTTTTATTCTTTAAGATAAGTAATATAAGTTTTTGATATTCAGTTTTTTTTAAATTAAGATGCATTAATTGTATTTGTTTATTGAGGATATTTAATTGATTGAAATATTTGAATAATTAATTTAGATTATTTATATTAGATTATTTGGAACCCAATGGAAATAAGCCCACAAAGCCTTTTTTTGGTGTTATCCAGAAAAATAATATCTATTTAATTTTGTCTACATATTGAAGTTTTGTCTTCATATTTGCAGTATAATTTAAGTGATTTTTCGAATGAATTCAAACCAAATCAAATTATAGAATATATATAACCAGGAAAAAATCTCGGTAGAAGTCATGCTACGTGCGAATCACACAGATGGGAGGGTGGGGGCAGTGGTGTTCAGATTTTTGTTTAGAAATGCTTGAGACCAATGGAAATTTAATCGAAAATTAGCTTGTTTTGGAATGGGCCTACGGTACTATGCTCCCCTCTTTCTGGACTTCTTTTTCTTTTCTCTTCTCTTTTTCCATCTTTTGTCTAGATGCAGGTACCGTGGCAAGGCTGTGACACTTCGAGGATTACTAGGATTGTTTATTGGGGTAGACCGACATACATTTATTGATTGAATGATTTTTTTGTAATGCTTATTCAGGAAAAAACTGAAAAAGCTTAGCTTCATTTGACTGAGATCAATTATCATTCATGAATTAAGCGTGTAACAACGCACGCTAATGAAATGCGCAATTTAAAATGTGTGTGTGTAAAAATAATATTTGTTGATTATACAATGGAGGAAATTCCTCCATGATTATACAGTGCTGTCAGTAGTCGCACGTATTTTTTCTAATAATTAAAGTCTTTTCAGCCTTAACAATTACCTCTATGGTGATGACTCAACCTGGTCATTTCGTGAGCGAAAAAACTTTGCTGATATACAAGGCCCCCTTTCCCACAACATTTGATCGCCATTCCCCATGACTCTTCGTTACACCACTGCCCCTAGTTTCAGAAAGCCACAGGGCCCTCGGCCCCAACGTTACGACACTGTTGAGAAACGTTTCGATTTACAATGAAGTTGGGTGATATTATTCTTATTACGAAGGCCTGAACGAATTCGCGCCTGCCTCTGGTGCCAAGAAATAATATTGCACTCTCATACCTTACAATATAACTACAGGGATGGCGCCAACGAGGGTGGTGGGGGGAAGGTCCACCTATCAGGGAGAGAGATGTGTATAAGAGACAGATTTGAGTAATTCATCATAAAGAGGACTAAACTATTAATAAACAGATTGAAATATTTGAACATCGGAAAAATACAAAAAAAAAATCGAAAAAAAAATAAAAAAAAAAAAAAAAAATACATTAAATTGTATATAAATTGAACGATTTTCTATAGAAAACCTGTGTATTCTATAAAAAAAAATTGGGGGAG
>NW_022754288.1:183730-185855 GCF_011630105.1 Anneissia japonica | reverse complement strand
AGATTATCTAGTGAGTTAACCTGTGGAATGTTACATGACATAACATGTTATATGTAACATGAGTGACCAGAATGACAGTCAAACATTTGTGGTGGAGTTAACCCAAGGAAACATATTGGAAAATGTTTAGCATAGTACCAGTGGCCACTGCCGAGCATTTATAGTGCTGGGGTGTACCCACCAGACATCCCCTTATTCCCTACCACCAGCATTGACCTAGATTAGGTAATGAGTTAACCTGATGAAACTTACTGTGTAAGATGTTCATTGTATAAAGTTATTATGAATGGCCACCGTCAGACAATTCTGATGGTGGGGTGTGTCTGCCAGACACCCCTTATTCCCCGCCCCAAAATTGACCTAGAATCTGGTAAGTTAACGTGATGAAAGTAACTGTGAAATGTTCGGCATTGTGGTGGGCAAAGTGATAGAAAACCTCTAGTCGTTTACGGCCCGACACTGATCACCTGTAAAAAGTAGTATTAAACTGAGCACTGCATGAAGGTTTTTGGAAGCACACTTGAAACATCAAAGGTAGTTTTCGTCCATCTGTGTTAAATCTAAAATTACTTTGGCCCTCCATTTGATTTTTATGCCCACCCCTACTCTAAATAATATGAGTGGATTTTAAGGATAGAAGTGTAGGGTTAATAAGGGTGGGTGGAGAGCCATGAAATTAGGTTTAGACTGGATGGAAAACTTCAAGGCTAGGTGACTCCACCTCCTCTCCCTCCCCCATAACTACACCCCTGAGTTTGCAAAATGTAGGCCTATCATACAATACTATATAATCTTTTATTATTTTTAGTAGTCAATATTACAACAGCTTAACAATGAGATTCTATACAGGATTGAAAGTTTATGATTGCCCAATATATAGTACGAGTAGATTTCCAGTACAAATAAAAATTGTAATGGAACTGGGTTTATTCCATTTGTAGAAGCCTTTTGATAAAGAAAGTGTTCCTTTTTAGGAAGAGTTGCCTCGGTTAAAACTCACTCGGACTATATGAAATTAATTATAAGCTTGAATTGTTAATATTAATGTAAGGAATACTACAGTAACTTCACGTTTAATTTTAAGTTGAATTGTACAAAATTCAAATTAAATGTCGTAAGTATATAGTTTGCCTATTTGCCTAATTTGCTTTAGACAAATCTAAAAACTTTTTTATTACAGGAATGTTAAACTTGCCTTATTTGTTCTTATTAAGCACTACCCAGTGAGCAAATAAGGCAATTTTAACATTCCTGTAATAAAAAAGCTTTTTCTAAACCAAATTAGGCAAATAGGCAAACTATATACTTACGACATTTAATTTAAATTTTATATAATTCAACTTGTAATTAAAATTAAATGTGAAGTTACTGTAGTATTCCTTACAATACGATTAACAATTCAAGCTTATAATTAATTTCATATAGCCCGAGTGAGTTTTAACTTAGGCAACCATTTCTGAAAAGGTACACTTTCTTCATCAAAAGGCTTCTACGGATGGAATAACCTGTTCGTTGAAGCACGAACTCCTAAACCCAGTACTATTACGATTTTTAATTGTAGGGAAATCTACTTTACTGAATATTGGGCATTTATAAATTTTAAATCCTGTATAGAATCTCATTTTTAAACTGTTGTAATATTGACTACTAAAAATAATAAAAGATTACGGTATATAGTATTACTATATAGTATTAGACTTTTTCCATCCAGTCTGAAGCTAATTTCATGGCTCTCCACCCACCCTTATTAACCCACACTTCCATCCTTGCAGTATAATAGACTCTTATTTGAGTAGGGGTGGGCATAAACATCAATCGAAGTGAATTTTCGATTTAACACAGAGGGCCGAAACCTAGCTTTGATGTTTCAAGTGTGCTTCCAAAAACCTTCATGCAGTGCTTTTATGTCATTTGATTCTCAGTTTTAATATTACTTTTTACAGGTGATCAGTGTCGGACCGTAAAAGACTAGGGGTTTGCTATCACTGTGCCCAGCACAATGCCGAACACTTCACAGTTACTTTCATCACATTAACTTAGATAATACTAGATAATACTCTATAATCTAGGTTATTTTTTAATAAGGGGGTGTCTGGCAGACACACCCCACCATCAGAATTGTCTG
>NW_022754288.1:180207-180641 GCF_011630105.1 Anneissia japonica | reverse complement strand
AGACTTACAATATCGAAAGAAATGTGTTGTGCCGACAAGTACTTCATGGCCAACAAGCTATTGTTAGTAAAGTATAACGTACTTCGAAAATAGGTCTATTCAATATATTCAACAATGAGAAGTTCGGTAAAATATAATGCAAACGAGAATGTCTGTAATTCCCTGCATATTTGTTAAACTGTATTCCATGTTTTATTCATTATTTTTTCAGAGAAGTATTTGGTTTACTGATTCAGTCAAGTCACGCACAGCTATGGTTATTGACAGCAAGAAATATAACCTTTTAAGGTGTTATAAAGGTTGAATATAAAAGAGTGGTTCGTGCTCTGAGAGCATAAGTTATCTGTAGGCCCACACGATATTAAAATAATATCAAAGTACTTCGACCCGATTCAACAAAATATCCGAAATTTCAAAGGTTAGACTAGATCATT
>NW_022754288.1:168491-178350 GCF_011630105.1 Anneissia japonica | reverse complement strand
ATATATTTTGGGTGAACTTCGATGATGTTGATCTTTGGTTGATGACTTTTGACCTGTGACAAAATTAAATGTAATTACATTGTCTTTTATACCAAATGATATGAAATGAACTATTCTACACTTTGATACCAAAAACAAGAAAATGTATTCAGATGGTAAAAAGTTGTGGCCATAAATGTATCAAAGGAATGAATATCTTTAAAAATTAATCAATATTTTAAGAGCGTATCCTAGGCTTACATGATACTTTTATTTATAATTTTAAAATGTGTGCCACCTTCCCGACATGCCATAGGTCTAGTGCATAAGATTACGTGTTAGGGTTGGCCCTGTGCACAGAGTCGGCCTTCTTAAGTATACCGAGTGTGACCACTGCTTGGGTATTTACCCAAGAGCTTGGGTATTTTGACTTGGTCTTGGGTTCTCGGGTATTCCGTTGAAATCCTTGGGTATTTTATTTTTACTAAGAAAATTAAATATTTTTGTCATAGAGGAAGAATTAAGAAGTAAATGTATATGTCAGTCCATTCAAGTAAGCAAAAGTCAACGAAGTGCACATAACATTGTTAATTGACTGTAGTTGCTATAAACATGGGTTCATAATTGTTTATTTGTGATTTGCGTTGCCATTGATCTTACTTAATTAATGCATTACATAATAAAACTTGATCACTGATCTACTGATAACACTGGCCGACTGAGAGCGTATTTTTCTATCTGTATTATCACCTCGTGAATATTAATTTTAATAATTAACAAAAACAATTACAATAAAAAATGGTTTATAAATTGAACTAAAAGGGAAACTATACATGCGAAAAACACGGTTTTTTTTTTCAAATTTTAATGCATTTTCAGGAAGCTTGGGTAATTTTGGGTAATTTTTGCTGAATCTTAGGTAATTTCGACCCAGTCATTGGGTATATCAAAAATTGTGAGTGGTCACGCTGAGTATACCTCAGCGGAACATTCAAGCATTGACGGTAGGGCAGGCCTTTCTAGCCAGAGTACTATAAGAAACAGTAAAGTGAGCGTCCGCTCTGGCGCCACAACGAGTTGATTTAGTTTCTGAACCACTCCCAATGACATTTTATGACCTATTTTCTAGAATACGATACTTAACACATAATGAATGAGTACTTACCAGGGAAGAAATTATGTGCAGGAAACATATTATTGAAGATAAGTTTACGTTACTAAAATAATCTACTTTAACTCCAGGTGTTGCAAAGTCTCTTCTCCCACGTTAGGTCGACTCGACAGGCTTCACGGCCAAACACACGCCATCTTATGGTAAAATCGGCCAAACTTTTTTTCGATATCGCCAACATTTTCAGATTTTTAAACGGATTAGTTTAAAATAGAGGGTACATAATCCCCATAGTCAACTAAAATACCAAAATTACACGAAAATCAGCGGTCATTTGTTTGAAATTGAAGAAATCAAAATTATATACAGAAAACAAGCTTTTTTTTTTGGTTCTTATACCGGTAATCACCACAAATCAAATGCCCATCTAAATCATTATTATATTAAATACTCTTTAATTATTTGCTAGCATGTAGGCCTATTTTAATCCCATTATTAAGACTGATCTCAGCGCTAGCACATCTTAAATATTAAAGGGTTTTTTTTTAAATATTTAATAACGTACATTGGAATCGATCATTTAGAGCAAATTCAAAGGGACTGTTATCGAATCGCAAATCTCTTTTTAATTAGTGGAAATTACATTAGAGGTAACAAACAGTTGTTAATACACAAAGCTATGAAAACTTTGATAAATAGGCCTACTTTATAAACCTTTATCTAAATTCGCCTCAGAACGTTATTGTGGTGGTACTTAAAACAATAAATCAATGTCGCTATCAGAATCATCTTTATGATATATGCTAGGCTAGATATCGAGTCAAACTTCGAATAAGTTTCTCTCTCTTTCCTTGAAATTGGAGGTAGGGCCTATAGGTGCGATCGGACGAAAATAATTTCATTGAACAAAAAACACAGCGCCTAACGACAACTCAAGTGGGATGATAAATTAATCATAAACTATTGTATTTGATTTAATTTATTGTATCAATCCTCAACGAACAGAATTAGAAACCACCACTAACAAGATGGAGAAAAACAAATTATATAAATAAACTTTCATTCATAATTCTTCATTATTATACAAGGAGGATAAACTTCAAAATAAAAATCAATTTCAATCAAACAAAATGTAACTGCTAATCTTTTAAATAAAACTCCAATTGTTACGTCAACTTGGCAAAAGGGGAAACATAGATTACGTTTTTAGTGCGAGGTACATAGACTAAGCACGTCCAATGTGAACAAATGTACAGTAAAAGATACAATCATTATATAATACATTTAAACTTTTGTATAAAATCAGTATCTCCAAAACACGTCTATGATGTTAGACCTAGGCCTTTATTGGAAAAATGTAAACTTTCACATATTCGACTAGGCCTAAATATAGTTTGGCCGTGACTTTTCAAACGTTACGGCCAGGTGAATTTTTATACGGCCAGATTTGAGTAATTCAGGACTAAACTATTAATAAATAGATTGAAATATTTGAACATCAGAAAAATACAAAAAAAATCGAAAAATCAATTAAAAAAAATACATCCATTAATTTAAGCAACTTAGTTAAACATTGAAAGTGGCCCTATTTATTGTGTTATGATAGTAAAGTAATTCCCAAAATTTACAGAATTCATTTTGAAAAAATGCACTCCTCTTTACTTTGCAAAAGTAGTCTCGAAAAGAAGCCTATCTCGAAAAGAAAGTGCATGGCTTCAATTCGAAGTTTTAAGGTATGATATCAGGTTTTTTTTTTTTCAACAGCCGACCGACGTCCCCAACACAACAATTGTTTTGGCCTAGACGACCCAAAGAAAAGTTATCCAAAACTCGTAGACCTTCAATTATTATCGGAAAGTAATTTTTGTCCGTCTCTGAATTGTATAGTGTTTATAGTTTATTTTTTAAATGTTGGAATGTTACCTTATTACACAGGTATAAATGAATGGAGTATTCCTTCCTCATGATATACAAATTATTGAAAACAAAGTAAATTTTAAAATGAAGATTTTTATTCTTTGAAGATAAGTAATATAAGTTTTTGATATTCAGGTTTTTTTTTTTAAATTAAGATGCATTAATTGTATTTGTTTATTGAGGATATTTAATTGATTGAAATATTTGAATAATTAATTTAGATTATTTATATTAGATTATTTGGACCCCAATGGAAATAAGCCCACAAAACCTTTTTTTTGGTGTTATCCAGAAAAATAATATCTATTTAATTTTGTCTACATATTGAAGTTATTGAAGTTGTCTTCATATTTTGCAGTATAATTTAAGTGATTTTTCGAATGAATTCAAACCAAATCAAATTATAGAATATAAATAACCAGGAAAAAATCTCGGTAGAAGACATGCTACGTGCGAATCACACAGATAGGAGGGTGGGGGGCAGTGGTGTTCAGATTTTTGTTTAGAAATGCTTGAGACCAATGGAAATTTAATCGAAAATTAGCTTGTTTTGGAATGGGCCTACGGTACTATGCTTCCCTCTTTTAGGACTTTTTTCTTTTCTCTTCTTTTTTTCCATATTTTGTCTTGGTACAGGTACCGTGGCAAGGCTGAGACACTTCGAGGATTACTAGGATTGTTTATTGGGGTAGACCGACATACATTTATTGATTGAATGACTTTTTTTGTAATGCTTATTCAGGAATAAACTGGAAAAGCTTAGCTTCATTTGACTGAGATCAATTATCATTCATGAATTAAGCGTGTAACAATGCACGCTAATGAAATGCGCAATTTAAAATGTGTGTGTGTGTAAAAATAATTTTAGTTGATTATACAATGGAGGAAATTCCTCCATGATTATACAGTGCTGTAGTCGCACGTATTTTTTCTAATAATTAAAGTCTTTTCAGCCTTAACAATTACCTCTATGGTGATGACTCAACCTGGTCATTTCGTGAGCGAAAAAACTTTGCTGATATACAAGGCCCCCTTCCCCACAACATTTGATCGCCATTCCCCATGACTCATCGTTACACCACTGCCCCTAGTTTCAGAAAGCCACAGGGCCCTCGGCCCCAACGTTACGACACTGTTGAGAAACGTTTCGATTTACAATGGCTTTCCCCCCCCCCCCCCCCCCCCCCCCCGTCGGGGAAAAAAAACCTAGATTGTTTTGACGCATTGTATGGTCTCAATGTGTATATTGTGGTATTTTGATAGGACTTAAAAAGAACTAGAATTTCTTTTATATTAACTAAAATTAAAATCCCAGCCCCATTCAGCCTTAACCAATAGGCCTATTCGAATTTTGTGAGAGAACAGCTTTGGATTTATGGAAATCTTAAAAAATCTCGGCGTTTTTCAAAGCCTCCTAAACCCCGACAAAACACGCCCAGCCCCAAAACCGAGCGGAGTGGCTCCACGCTGCTTATATTCAAGGAGGTAAATTTAACCTCCTTGTTATAATACAGTGTACTAAATATGACATACGAGTGATAATTTACACACATAAACACGTATATGCAAAATACAGTAGGGCCTAGCTAAAACATAGTGATCAGCTACAAAATAGCCACTAAATTCACAAGAATATCCTGGGTTTTTTTTTATATTGACGAACTACTGTATTATTAAAAAGCGAAACCAAAGCAGTTCCAAACTTCTCCCCCAAAAATAACTGAAGATCAACAACAAAATTAAGGCCTAATCTCTCAAAAATAACACATTATTTCAAAAACCTTCACAAAACACTACGTTTCAGATAAAATAGCAATGTTTGTAACCAAACCCGCTCACTTTTTCTAAAATTATAGCATAATTTGAGCAAACACAATATGGCAGATAAACAGCTTCTTGTTAATGACTATTTGAAGTCAAAAATTTCCTACGTTTAGATTTCTCTATTATTTACTGTACATTTATCATAGTGACTTCACCACTTGTTTCTATTATTGCAAGACGTTGGTGGTTTGAATCCAGCCACAAACACTTATTTTAATGATTTAACGTAGGCCTATATTAAAAGAAGCACTATGGATCAGAAAAAGTAACAAACACCATGAACAAAGATGAAGGGGAGTTTTGGTTACGCCACATCCATGTAGGACAAGATTTTGGTTCCTGAAAAGCCGAGGTGTCAAATACGGCTGGGCGCTACACATCACCAAACAATGTTACACACTACCAGCTTCAGTAAATCGAAACGTATAAATAAATTGGTTTAATTTTTAAAAATTACTAATCCACTACAATAAAAACAAAACCAGATGAAGTTTTTTGAAGATATATATATTATTGTCCAAACTTTGTATAAGTTTATTATGATATTTTCATTTATAATTTATACATTCATCATCAGTCACTTAGATTTATGATATATATATTTAAATAATTATTATAATTTCCTTATAATCACATTAATCACTTACAATGTAGGCCAAGTTAAGTTTGCTTCCCAGCTTAATATCCTTTTATTAATAATGAAGTTATTCATAGGAATATGAATACTTAATTAGGGATTGTTTAATCTGTTATACCAATAGCACTATTGCTTTCATCTAGTGTCGGACTCTCATAGTTTTCAATTCCAGCATATACCCTATCAGATAAAAATAATAGATCGGTACATAACAACTTTGTTTATATTGTACAGTCTTGTATTAGCCAATTTTATGAAGAAGGTACACTGAAGACAGGCTGAATTTTCTTTTCAAAATACATTGTTCTACACTCAGGCCTCGATGTGTAACTTTTTATTTCAATGCCTGACCAATGGATAAGGACGTAGAGCATATTATAAATAAACTTACGAATGGTATATATGCGGAAAATTTTATAATGTTGGTTTTCCAAAATGGTATTCTTATAAATTCACATTGCACGTCTGTAAGTTCACTTTTGCTTTCACACCCTTCGTCGGGCATTATATTGTTTTTAACTTAGTCATCTTTTACTGTTCTAAATATTAGTACTTCATGAGTACCAATCCATCACTGATCAGGGGTGGCGCCAGGATTTGCTGAGGACCCCGAAGGGGGGGGCGACGCCCCCGACGAAGGGTTACATTTTCCCGACGAAAGCAAAGTGGGCGTGGTCGAGCCTCGATTAAAAGGCTTCGAAAGTGGTCCAGGGGGCAAAGCCCTCAAAATTTTGACAATTTAGGGGTTTCAAAGGCTTATTTAATCGATTTTAAGAGTCTACTAATATGTAGAAAATACACATAATTTTGTTTTCACTGATCAAGCATGTTCCTTTTTTAGCTACAATTCTATTGAAGAATATTTCTCATAAGTGATCAGTTCATTAACCTTACTTTATGAACATTCTAAACTAACTAAGGAAGAGCCCCTCCTTTGGGACACCCCTGTTCAGGGGACGTCCTTATTAAGGAAACATTTTTCTATGAAATGAGAGGCAATATTTTTTTAAGACTACGGCCAAACCATATTAAGGGACACATCAATTAAGGGAACACTTTCTGACACTGTGTCAAATGGTCAAATCAATACATATTTAACCACTATTATTAAAGGGACATTTTCTTCATTGTATCACAACATTTACGGCAGTATCAAAATAAGAAACAAATTCATTCAACTTTAAATGTTTTTTGTGCACTTTCTAATCTATATCATAACATTCACCCTCATTTCTAAGTCATTACTATTAGATATCCATGCAACCAATACTAAGTTTAATATTTAAGAAAAAAGGTACTTGATCATTGACATTGCATCATGAAATAATATTCAGAACATATACAACTGTCTGATAGATTGAATTACATTTCTAGTGCTGATTACATTATTATAAATATTAAAATTGTATTTGCATTGTTAATTATTGTAATAAACTAGTTCTAATTCTACTGTAACTCCTTTTATGTCTATAAAACTAAAATTATAAAGAATGTATATCATGTTGTATGAAAACATGCCAAAACCCCTATTAAGGGGACAATTTCACATTTTTGGTTACTGTCCCTTGAATAGGAGTCCTCTACAAAAGGGACACCCTTATTAAGAGGACACTTTTTTTTGGTCCCAAAAATTTCCCTTTAATAGTGGGTTCTACTGTACTTAAAAAAGATTTATGGTTGAAAACGATCGACTGCACCTGATAAAGTCAAAATAGTCTGCAAATGATATTGCAATAAATAATTCAAGTGTTTATATTTCAATTTCTATACATCAATCTGTTATCTTGGCTTTCTGGATAAATTGGAAGAAAAGCAGCTTCCAAAATAAATTTTGAATTTTGTGCTCATAGTCCTCAAATATTTTAGATTATTTACAATTTAGCCGAGAGTGAACCTTGAACCAAAATATTATGCATATCAGCTAGGCTTTCTGTAAGTTTAACACTCATTATTTTTGCATCTGTCTCAGGACTAGTGTTAAAAGCAGACACAGCAAAGTTGATGTGTTTTGATTTGGGATTGTAGCACACACCAAATCCATCTGGAACCACAGGCCCAAAGCACAGCGTAGAATCACTTTTGGCAGGTACCTAGGTGCATAAAAAACAATGAAAATTTTAGCTTTCAAAGGAGCCTTTTAATGATATCAAATAAAAGGATTTATAGATGTTTGGATCATTACAGAAACAGTGAATCATATAGAGTAAACATGTACAGTAAAATCTTTGTCTATGTGTATAACATCTTTTTCTTGCAGACTATCTTACTCATTTTCAAAACACAACGAATATGCCATTGAGTATTTGGACACAATCTTTATTCTAGCAGACACCTCATTTCCTATATGTATACATATACAAAGGTATCAGGCGAAGTCCTTTCTCAATGGAAGGTCACCTGTGTCACTTTTGATGTAAAATCTGCGTTATAGTAATAAATATTGAACTAAGGCAGGGGTCTCCCTCACTCTCGCAAGCAAGCAAGAATCTCCCAGAAATTAACCCATATCCTGCAAATCCATATGTGCACATTTTCGCTGCTTTATTATCAGATGTCTGATGGTGCAGCAAAATAAAATTAAATGTTACAAAGCTCATTAACCAGATCAGTGCCGGTGGATTCAAGGGGGAAACCCCCCTCCCGACCCTAAAAGTTTTAAAAATTAAATAAATGGAGAGAAAAAGATAATCACATTTAAATTTAAGCCTGAGAGTGCCATTTCCGGTCGTCTTGGTGCCATAACCATAAATTTTCTTACCTCAGCCCCAACCATGATCGGGCTGAGGTGGTACAGATTGTACATCTGTGAAAGTCCCTCCTTGCTCCACCCCCAATTGCGAATTCTCGGATCCGCCACTGCAGATCTCCCGGAAAAGGGTGGCGAGGCCGCTCGATGGTCCCAACGGGAGCAAAGCAGGCGCGGTCGGGAGTTTTTCAAAGTAATATACCAAAAGTGGTCCAGGAGCGAAGCAGGGAGAGCTCTGTAATTTTTATACAGTATATGATTATTGAATTTGAATATGAAGCTGATATACAAACCTGGCTAGTTGATAATTTAAAATGTGTGCTAATGTGATAAGTGGTGTCCATCATCAATTCTGGCACATTCCATCCCCACTCGATCGCCATAAGTTTCAAACCTAATAAATGACGGTCGACACCATCTCCAAATATGGCCTGAAATATATATAAAATATATTTCAAATTTAAATGTGTTATTAAAATAACTTGTTTTAAAAGTAAGTTGATGACAGTCTTTGTACTGCTTTGTCATTTTTACAATTGAATAAGTTAATAATGAAATCATCCAAACATCATGGATAAGGGACAAATGAATGGACTGGACAAGAACTGACAGCCGCATCATCATCTGTTGGTGATTGAGAGTGTTGTGGTGCAATAGTGATGGCCACCGCAGCGGGATTCGCTCCATCAGACTAAAGCAAGAGAGATATATATACTGATTCGAGAGTACTATTCATTTGTTCTTCACTGTTTTTAATTTAAAGTTCCACCATAAATGTCAGATTTCATGTCAAGTCTAGTGCTAGTTTGAAACAAAGTTTTAAAGAAAAAATAAAAGGCCTACTATGGAGTTAATCGTGGGAAGATCACTTAACAAAAAATTAAATTATTTTCTTTTTATTTAACTTTTTAATTCTTATTTCCCTCACATTTTTCTTCTTTTTTTTCCAGTAATTTGTCAATGTCTGTAATGTGACCTTTAATTCTCTAAATTAATTTATTATTTTAATTATTCTTCTGAGTCTTTAATGTGTCAATTATAAGTTTTTTCAATTTGTTAATTATTATTTTAAATGTTTTCCTTAAATAATCAATTTTAAACATTTTCTGATATTTTTTTAAAATTGTTCTGTTTTAATTTAATTGATTTGTTAATGTTAAAGATCTAGTTTAATTGTTATTCTTTTTTCTTTATTGTATGTACTGAGGGTCCCAATTGATCAACTCTGGCTGGATAGACCACTCTCATAAAATATTGTTGAAATAAATGATAAATAAATAAATACAAGTGTCAGTCCATGATCATGTTTTGTTGGCTTTTCCTATTTTATTTCTGATCTTTTTTTTCTCCTTCTATCCCGTTTTCCTATGTATTCGCAGAGTGTTTGGTCACTTTGGTCACTTTCCGTGCTTGATTCTTCTTCAAATTTTGTCCAAGCAAATATCATATATCAAATTGTGTATATTAAAATATGACATTATTCTACATATTTTGAATATTAATAGCAGTCATAGTTAGCATTTCCTGATTTCGAGTTGGTTTTCATGTTATTTAACTTCACAATTTTCTGTATGATTTCATTTTTCTTTTTTATGTGTTATTTTACTCTTGACTTAATTTTTTTTTTTTTGTAATTTTAAAATCA
>NW_022754288.1:155581-167799 GCF_011630105.1 Anneissia japonica | reverse complement strand
CAAAAGTGGTCCAGGAGCGAAGCAGGGAGAGCTCTGTAATTTTTATACAGTATATGATTATTGAATTTGAATATGAAGCTGATATACAAACCTGGCTAGTCGATAATTTAAAATGTGTGCTAATGTGATAAGTGGTGTCCATCATCAATTCTGGCACATTCCATCCCCACTCGATCGCCATAAGTTTCAAACCTAATAAATGACGGTCGACACCATCTCCAAATATGGCCTGAAATATATATAAAATATATTTCAAATTTAAATGTGTTATTAAAATAACTTGTTTTAAAAGTAAGTTGATGAGAGTCTTTGTACTGCTTTGTCATTTTTACAATTGAATAAGTTAATACTGAAATCATCCAAATATCATGGATAAGGGACAAATGAATGGACTGGACAAGAACTGACAGCCGCATCATCATCTGCTGGTGATTGAGAGTGTTGCGGTGCAATAGTGATGGCCACCGCAGCGGGATTCGCTCCATCAGACTAAAGCAAGGGAGATATATATACTGATTCGAGAATACTATTCATTTGTTCTTCACTGTTTTTAATTTAAAGTTCCACCATAAATGTCAGATTTCATGTCAAGTCTAGTGCTAGTTTGAAACAAAGTTTTGAAGAAAAAAATAAAAGACCTACTATGGAATTATTCGTGGGAAGATCACTTAACAAAAAATTAAATTATTTTCTTTTTATTTAACTTTTTGATTCTTATTTCCCTCACATTTTTCTTCTTTTTTTTCCAGTAATTTTTCAATGTCTGTAATGTAACCTTTAATTCTCTAAATTAATTTATTATTTTAATTATTCTTCTGAGTCTTTAATGTGTCAATTATAAGTTTTTTCAATTTGTTAATTATTATTTTAAATGTTTTCCTTAAATAATCAATTTTAAACATTTTCTGATATTTTTTTTTTATTTTTCTGTTTTAATTTTATTGATTTGTGTTAAAGATGTTAAAGATCTAGTTTAATTGTTATTCTTTATTGTATGTACTGAGGGTCCCAATTGATCAACTCTGGCTGGATAGACCACTCTCATAAAATATTGTTGAAATAAATGATAAATAAATACAAGTGTCAGTCCATGATCATGTTTTGTTGGCTTTTCCTATTTTTTTATTTCTGATCTTTTTTTTTCTTCTTCTATCCCGTTTTCCTATGTATTCGCAGAGTGTTTGGTCACTTTCTGTGCTTGATTCTTCTTCAAATTTTGTCCAAGCAAATATCATATATCAAAATGTGTATATTAAAATATGACATCATTCTACATATTTTGAATATTAACAAACAGGTAATTAAACTTTTATGTCAATGCCACTTGCATTTTCCAAAGTGTTTTGAACTAGCTACAGCTATGTTAAATACACAATTACTGTGAAATGCATGAACAATTTTTATCTATGTAAAAATTTAGTGTACCGGTATATATAAAATTATTCAACCAAATTAATACACCAGAGAAGGATTAAAAAAAAAAAAAACACTTTCACTCAACAGAAGGTTTTCTATAATTTTTATCATTACCTGTTGAAAAAAATTCAGGTTAAAAATTTGAAAATTAAGATTTTATTTGGTTACCATTCAATAATTATATTTATTAAAATTCAATTAAAATCCTTGATCTTACCAAATTAGTGTACTCCTTATGTGACTCAATAGCTTGCTTCATTAGCCGAACAAGTTCAGAATTCTGTGAAATCAAAATACATATATAAATACTTTCATAAGAATAACTATTTTTTTGAAATGAGAATTTATAGTAGAAAAATCATAGAAAATTAAAGAATATTGTTGAAGGTTCGCATGGAAAAAAAAAAAGGCTTACCGTTTTGTTGCCGTCTATCATTGATCTAACAAATAGATCAGAATCGGTAGAGCATGACCTGATTGTGTCGGTTCTCCCAAACTGGTAGCGCCTCAACGAAGCACTTTCATATGTTGCACAAGCCTCACCATAGCTTCTGTGGATGAAAAATAAAGTGGATCTTAGGATAACCAAGATCACCAATATCTAACGAACACACTGGAATAACTCCAGCCCAAACCAGTATACGTCAGATGTTCACCACAAAAAGTTAAAAGTACAGTAAAACTATTCCAGACCTATTTATCATGAACTTTTTTATAGATAAGTTAAGATAAATAACTTTCTTTGTTCTTGCAAAATAAAAACAAGGAAATTCCTCTTCCATTGACATACAAAATACAGTAAAAGAATTATAAATAAGAATTCACAACCATGAAAAACATCACAAGGCCTACAAACAGTTAAAATGAACAATAATATAAATTACTACCAATATCCAGTATTTAGTTACCACTGAATCTAACAACACCTTCATTGTATAATAGATGGATGGCGATTTCGCTTCGCACTAAGTTCTCTTAGTCTAATTCCAGACCTCATGAACATAAACAAAGTATATAGTGGATGAGATTGGTCTTTTAAGTATTTTGCATATCTAATTCTATTATCTAATTCTATTCCCATACATCTTTGTGCCATCTTCCTCACTCTCTCCATCTTTTTCTTATTATTACCACCAAAATCACCAAAGGTGCAGACAATGCCAAAAATAAGCACACTCTGTATCACAGATTGGTAGAAAAGTTTAAGAATTATTCTCTCAACATTTTAAAACAATCGTAATTTCCTAAGAAAGTACATCCTCTGACTGGCCTTTTTAACAATATTTTCACAATGTGTATCCCATTTTAGTTTTTCATTAATCGTAACTAAATAAATATCGCAAATATTTAAATTAACTGACTCTCTCAACATTATTACCATTAATTTCTACATTTTTATGTTCCGGATGTTGCAACTGAAAATCACTTCTTGATTAACAACAACCATTGAAAAATTGCCAATTTAATGATAATGTTGACATAAAAAAAGGCTTGAACTACTTTGACAGGCTGTCTAGATGCAAACATTCTTAGTGCATCTGTGTGTTGTGATCTTTCCAACCACTGCATGCAGTGGTCTCAATTATGGTTTCTCTGTTCAGATTATATTAGTCTTCCAAGTTAGTTTTAGGGTACAATAAAATATCTTTTTCTTTTTTCAGTCACAGTGCATGAGACCATAATGATATAACAATTCTGTTCAGAATGCTAAAACTAATGTTATAGTTTTATTCATTGTAACTCACATAGTTAAAGTTGAATGTTTTACTGATATATCAGGTTCTAATCTTCTAAACTTCTAATCACAAATTTAGCAACATATGCCTTCCTGAGATATGATTTAGATCAATGTTCCGCAACCTATGGGTCGCGACCCAATGTTTGGGTAGTGGACAAATTTTGATGGGTCGCATATCTCTTAAGAAATAAAATTACAGTAAACGAAAGTGCAATTAAATTGGGGTATGTGTGTCAGTTAATTTTTTTAATGCGTGCGTTAATCATGTTTCATGTTAAAAATGTACTATCAAAACATTTGTACTTCAGGTATTGACAACTTGAAGGTGTTAGTTTTATTTAATTTCAATGTGTTCGGCTTTCAGCTGAAAATTACAACAAATATTTTTCAATTTAATGTGTCTATGTCTTTGCATAACCCATACATACAAGTTATGTTTTAATTTTTACAGGTTTTAAATTGATGTTGTGGGGATGGTATTTTTTAAAAGAATCAAGGGGGTGATTCTTGTGATAACCGCTATCACTCGCGCGTATAAAACAACGGATTTATTGGCTTCAGGTTTGACGGGTCGAGTCTGAGTGCTTGACATGTATTTGGGTTGCAGAACGGGGATTTAGATAGATCAAATACCAAACATACACTTTGTAAGATTAATTTATAATCAGATAAATTTTGTCTGAGTAGGTTTAGGAAAGTGGTAATGCCTTTATATCTGACAGTACTAATTGTAGTGTGAGAAAAGATTCCAGATCTCACATGAGAAATTCCCATTAGATATATTACGTACTTGAAGTAGGCCAGCTGGAGAGCAATCTGGATGAATCCATCAGGACTAAGTTTATTAGCCTTCACAAAATCCTTGCCAAACAGTTTGAACTTAAATATGTGAAGATCAAGATCCTCAACCATACTGAAAAATATAAAATACACAATTAGCAAAAATGATGCTATGCAAATGTATGCATTGCAAGTGCATTAACATTTGTGGTTTAATTACAAAAAATACAACTAAGAATACAATTGAACCCCTATTAAAGGGGATACCTTCTGGACCAAAAAAAGTGTCCCCTCAATAGAGGAATGTCCACTGGACACTAACCAAAAACGTGAAGCTGTCCCCTTAATATTTTCATGAAATTCTGATTTTTTAATACTTTTATTTTTATATCAGTATAATTGAGTTTATAAAGATAACAGGAGCTATCAAAATATGTTTTATTTTATTATACTGTATGTTGATAAAATTTTGTTCTGCAAGTCAAACCTTCATTGGTTGTACATCATGTTCTCATTGTTTTTACATGTTATTTTTACTTGGAGGACACATGCATTTCCACCCGTCAATATGTGTTTGAATATATGTGTATACATAATGTACAAAATTTTTGTGTATAAAAGGAATGTGTTCATTACCTATCGATAGCTATTTTAGCATTTTCAATAGCCTCTTGTACATCAGGATTGATGTTGAACATTAGCCTCTTTGCAGGAGCAGGCTGCTCTTTACTGGGTGAGATATGATCTCCGACGTTGTCACTAAAAAAAAAACCAAAACAACTAATCAGCTTTCTATACTAGTATACCGTAAATGCTCAAATAAGCACTGCGGTGCTTATAACATTTTTAGGAGCTTCAGTGTGGTGCTTATTCGAGAGCGGCAACTATTGGCGTGGCGCTTTCCATGCCTGTTCCCATATTACCCATCTCATGTATTCCCATAGTTCAGTAGGCCTATCATCCTACGTCATTGTAAATTAACATTTATAAAGAAATGATTGTGTCTTCATTTTGTTTTTATTCATTTTAACATTGTATACATTGTATTTAAAACCTCTCAAAATGTTTCATTACACACAGGGTAATATTATACTCTTGTTTATCGCTGCGGTGATTTTTTTTCTAGAGCGGTGCTATG
Source organism: Anneissia japonica (assembly GCF_011630105.1). Lineage (NCBI taxonomy): Eukaryota > Metazoa > Echinodermata > Crinoidea > Comatulida > Comatulidae > Anneissia > Anneissia japonica. Next base: position 162,727 of record NW_022754288.1, on the reverse strand, counting down.
CAAAGAAATCAGGTTTGGTGCTGCGCTTATTTGAGCATTTACGGTATGTGTGTTTCGGAGAATATAAGACATAAAGAGTGTAGTAATAAGTTTATTAATAAGTTTACCAGTATGCCAATATATGATCAAGAAATGTTGCAATTGGTGGTCCTTCTGCAGGGGCATGCTCATACTGTAGGCCACATCTACCATTAGGGCCAATTATAACCTGAAATGCAGCATCAAACAATTAAACAATGTATTTCAAATACATTGTAATCAAACATTTATCACACACATCTGTAACTCTATTCTTAATTAGTCCAGGGTTACGAATCACACATTTTGTTACGAAGCTACAGGAGTTTAAACATAAGCTGTTTAAAGAACAGTACTTGAGAAACCAGCCTTCAAAGTTTACGATTACAGCCATCTCTCAGGCAGAGACCATCACAAAATTATTTAAAAATGTTGTTTTATCGTCAAACACAGCATGATGAAAGATGTAGTTTAATGCAATACAATAGATTTAGAAAATGTTGACACTTCAACATGTTTTAACAATTACCTCCACAACACTATTTGCGAGGAGGTGTGACTGGTTTGGCCAATTGCCCTTGGCACATACACACCAGATTTAAACTTTTTCATTGAATCTAAGTAAAGTTATCTGTGAATTGTGTTGGCCATTTTAGTAATGGCTACCAAAAAATGTGTTCTGCCTTTTTGTGGTGGTTCCCCTTGGTCAACTTTTTTTTATACTAGTAATGCTACGTCAGTAGATAAAGTTTGGTTCCCCCAGAAAATTGTCAAGGAGGTCCTGGTTTTCACTATAGGCCTTTATTGCTTAAAATAAAAATAATAGTATTTTTCTCCAAAATCTTTTTTTATTACCTGTAGAGTCTTATCAGCCCACCTGTTGCCACTGTTAAATTGGCTTCCACCTCCATGCAACAACTGGCGTCCAAATTCACTGTCAAGTTCTTCTTCAGGTACGGATTTAAATTTCTCATCCAAACATAACAATACAAATCCGCGATTAATCTTGTCAAACGTTGTACGATTGGTTCGATCTTCATAGACAGAAAAGAAGAAAAGTCAAGGAATGCTCATTTCCAGCCATCTAGGAACTAACATTTTAATTTTTTTTCAAACCCCCTTATTTAAAATTCTAGATCTGCACATGTCAGTGATAATGTTAAGATAAATTAAACTTACCTTGATTTCAAATTGTTCAAATTATCTATATTCTATTCTAAGATTGGTACATATCTATACTGCAGTCACAGATACCTGTACAGTACTTTTGTACACATTGAAATGTAAAAATGTGTGCTGTAAGTTTTCTAGCTTTCCGGAAGTAACTTGCACAAGCAGCACCACCATCGGTGTAATCTCAAACATTTATATATTCATATTTTTAAAATTTATTTCTTTCACATCCAACAGCAAGTATGTCACTTGCCACTTATAGGATGGAACGATGCTTTCTAAACTAAAGTCTATTAAGAGGCTTAGGGAGTGGAGTTGTTTTTGGTAGTGAGAAAAGTCCTGCTGTGACAGGAATTGAACCCTGGGATTAGAAGGCAAGCATCCACTAAACTACAGTATTTAACTCCACTCCAAACTAAACTATGGCATTATACTATACAATAACACCATATCTTATAATATAATGTCGGGATATGGTAATGTAATATCCAGTACGAGTTTAATGTTAAAAATAAACCCAAAATTTAAAGATCTTATGCACAGCTAACATGATGACATGTATACAGTAAGATTGTGTGCATATTTTTTTAAAGTGAGGCATGTTGTAGCAAAATGGTTAAGTTGTAGCAAAAATTGAAATTGAAATTATTGGTATTTTCAGATACCTGTGTATGTGATCATTAAAATGAGCGGCTATTCATTGAAATTGGACATATATTTCAAGCCAAAGTTCTTGGAAAATGAAAGTACAGCACTCTTAAGTCAAGATAAACATGATTGTGAGAAATTGCCTTCCAAAGTTATTTGTGCATTCATTAGAATTAACTATCAAAATAACGTTAAATAAACAATTTGTTGACCACTTCAGAACTAATACTTTGGGACATGATTATTAAGACATTAAACTTTCGATCTATAGTGAAAAACAAATTTGGATTTTTAGGCAATTAGGCGCCCATAATTTATAGCTCATATACTCAATACTGGCCTTCGCGACAACTTAACCATTTTCGCCACGACATGCCTCAAGTATTTGTGTTTAATACAAACTGTGTCTTGAGACACACAAAGAAATACATAAGAATTTTGACAGATTATTGTTTGCATAGTAATATTCAAAGTAAATTAGTGCTTTTCATATGTAATAACAAACAAGGTGCAAGTTTCATGGGGCTGAGGTGGTATTTCTTCCATCTGTGAAAGTTCCTCACTATGCTCGCCACTGAAAACAGCACATGCATCTTCAGAAATCGATTAAATATTAAGACCTCAAATTATCAAAAATGCTTGAGCTCCTCCACCTCAACCCCAGCAGGGTTTCTTCCCCTAAGCATTCCCCCCTCCTAGACAGTTTGGTCCACAAAATTACACCCGCCCAATAAAAATCCTGCGTATGGGCCTGGTACTGTATTGTCTTGTGAAATTGAATTGTCACCTACAAGTAGGACAGTGATATATTTGTGATTGACAATCCTTGATGCATGTGTTGTGTACCCAAATAAATAAATTTCAAAAAATAAAATAAATGTAGTGGTATTGATTTCAACAAATTCCAATCCATCATTTCATTTCCGATTACTACAAGAGTATTGCCTTATTTGACACACCTTGTTAAAATATTTTAAAAAAAATCATACCTTTGCTCATTTCGTTGTATATTTTTCCCCAGGTGTTTCTATTCTCTGAGGTGAGAATACCAACAGGTGTACTGGGGTTTTTAGATTTATTAACAATGTTACACAGCTGATGATAAATTTCGCTTCGGGTTAATGGTGTCCACCCATTCTTGAACAAATCTAAGGAAAAGAACTGCAAAGAAATTATGAAATACATTATTGTATAAAAAATGAGAAGATAAACAGTTTTAACTTTTTATGTACAAACATATTAAATAGCACTAGTAATTTTGTTTTACTGTAATTCTATTGTGTACTCTTGTAATTGCAACTTGCAATTTGTCCCTTGGCCTAGATAAGTTGCACATGAGTACAGTACCTTTTTGAATAAATCAAACACAGTGATATATGTTCCCGACAGCTTATGCTACGTTCATTAGAACTTGTGAAGTCGGTGTTTCCCAGTTCACAACTTGTGAAACGCGTTCATCTGGTCGAACTCGAATAGAATTTTCTTCCTCGATTTGCAGAAGTAGTGTGGAAAATGGCGGATGTGACACAAACGAACAGATGTATTTATTGCAATTTCTTTAAGTAATATTATTTCGGATAAAAAAAAAAGAATTTTTTGTATGTTTGATTTGCACTGTATAACATTCTGAAATGCACTTTACGGAGTCCTAATTCAAGCTAATTTAACATAGGCTAGGCCTAGGCCAAGGAGCACATCCGTGTGAGGGCGCTTGTCTAAATCCTGAATAGGAAGAAAAAATGCCATTATTTTACCATTCGTCAAATGAATGCACTCTTCTCCTGTTCTTGCATGTTACAAGTTGTGAAATCAGTTTTCACAAGTTCTAATGAACGCAGCATTACCGAGGTGTGATTTTCTAGGACAAATATAATGGTCATTTCTAATGAAAAGGCAGTCATTTTCGTTTAAAATCTCTTGTTCTCTGCTCTGTTTGCCGCAGTGGTAATGGTTTGCCACAATGAATTAGAAGCATCACAAGGGTAGGCCTTCACATGATGAAAAGCCCATATCCCTATTATATTACCTTTGAAATACCACAAACATACTTGTGCAAGTATCCATGTAGCCCTAGTCATGTATAAAATGCACTGAGAATCGACAAATACCCCAGTAGGGTGTTTCAGAGGTCATTTGGTATTAAGTGTCCTCTACCTAACCAGGGGTGAATCAATTGTTTTTTGCCAGATGCGCAAAAAGGTTCAGTCATACACTTAGTTTCACTGTGATTTCAAAGCAATCATATGCCATGTTAGGCCTTAATTTATGTTGTACTGTATGCTTCATGTACATAAGATCTTTGAATGATATTATTCATCTCTAGTGAATTGTAAACTACAGTACAGAAAGCCAACGTTTACCAATTGTACCAGACGGTCCTATCTTACTCTAGGCTTACTGTTCAGGACTACGACATTGAGCGTTTGGGCGCCTGTGCCGCTGCATAATATTAGCACTAGTAATTACCGAATCTGGTACTAAACAAAATAATGAGATCCATGTAGCTTTGCTTAGATGCATAAATGCCTACCTTACATTTATCTTTATTGTTATTAAATGTGTAAATATTTATACCTGGTTATTGTGAGCAACAACGATATGTTTTGAAGAATTGCTTCCATCTGCTGGGTAGGTAACAATTGAGTCTATTTTACGTCCTGGAATGCGGCATGACGACAAAATCTTATAGTATTGATCCATGCACAGAGGTGAACCACCTAGCTTATCAACTGGAAGGGTTTGGCTGAAAATAAACATCGAGTTTCATTTAAAATAAACAAAACAACAGATTCTACATGCAATATTTATATGTATATGCATATTATTTCTATCACTTTTATTCATCATTTACTAAAAGACCTTTACACAATAAATTGAACAATAAAAAAAAAATATCCCACACTTGTCATATTAACATGCAGGGGTACCACAAGACAGATACGACGTAAACAAATAACATCAAGAAACAATGTAAAACAAGAAAATTACTAGACAAACAGCACTTTTCACACTAACAAATTTTATTAAGCTTTCAATCATGCAGTAAAACAAATAAATAAGGAAGTATTGTCAAGCAGTTAAAGGACATGGACCAGACCTTCCCAAAAAGCAGAGAACGGGTCTTAACAGTTGAACCATGTTGAACAGAGGTGGGTTTGTCAAGGTGGGTTATCTGTGGCGTAATATATACTATGATGAAGCTTATAAAAAAATAAATTTTTGAAATTTTGTCTTTAAGAGGGAAAGGCTTTTGAACAGTTAATGGTTTTATTTATACAGTAGTTTTAAGGAATTTATTGTATCAGAGAAAGATGAACCCCTGGAACCCACCTCCTGAGCAACAAAATCGACCACCTTGAACCTAGAATGTCCGAAATCAGTGGTACAATTTTGTTGGTTTTGAATGTATGAGCATTATCATTTCTTAATTTCTATGTACAGTATATATACAAACAGTACTATTGTATTTCAAGGATAGTGGGTAACTGAATCATAAGTTGACATATTCTGTATTATTAATTTTTGTTTTATATTTTACGGACATAACTCTGATGACGCATCGAAAATAATGACTGAGAAATGTGTCAAGTTTTTTCACCATGACTTTAATTAATCCCCTTGTTCCACTATTGTACAAAAGTAAGGGTTTAACGAGTGCCTTAAAACTTTTCTTTTTACTTTTGTATTATATTTCCATAACCACTGGTTCACCAATTAGAGAGCAAGTTTTTATTAACATTTCTCTAGACCCTCATCCTCAATACAGCCTCTTTTGATGCATGTGAACATTATCTCTAATAACGGCAAGCTCCAATTCTGGTAGATTCTGTTAATTTCCTTGTGGTATTTCGACAGGGAGATAAAATCATCACCCTGCTTATGTTAGTTTTGAGGGGTTGTTGGCAATATGGGCAGTATGTGATTGATACAGTACAAATTCAAGGGAGATTGATATGAAATCGCACTTTCTTTCATTAATGGGTAAATATCTCTGATTGATTCTAATTTTCAATAAACTGTGGCAAATTACAAACTACAGTATATCTTTGTAAATTCATTTATAATGCATATACAGTAGTTGAGAAATTTTATTTAGTGTGCAGAAAATAAAAGATTGTAATCATCAACAAAGCTTTAAGACATATGTGAGGTCTCACCACGAAATCATTTTGAGATAATCACCAAAATAGGTCAAAGTCAAAATTTGTACACAATTTTGATTTTAGGCCATGGGGTGAAGCTCAAAAGACGTCTAGAAAACGAATTCCGTTCCGATCTTTTCATAATAAAAAATTTAGGCCTACAATAGTTAAGTAATATGTATTGAATCAAATATAAAAAGTTCTACAAAAATATCTTCTGCAATTTTAAGAAAATTACCGTTTTATTACGTTCGTAGGCTACTAGTCGTTGGAAAACACACCGCGATACAGCGGGGTAGAAGCACGTCGCGATCATACCATGAGCTGTCCACTTGCGTCAACTCGCATGAAATCGCGTCATTTCAGGTCAAATCGTGTTAAGTTTATATCGGATTGCGTCAGTACACGTCAATTTGCGTCAACTTACAGCATAATTATTGAGAAATTTCAACGAAAAAACTTATTTTATTATTGTAATTGCAATTCTTTGATATTCTTTTTCAAAACAATAATTGTGTAACAATTTTTTTTTAAATATATTAGTATTTTGACTCCTGTGGTCTTCTTTTTGACAATGTGTCTGCATCTTCCCTGTATGTGTATTTACTTATAAGTACACACTTTATTCTCACAGTATTTTTATATTCATATTCCTTTTTTTAAATTATTGTATTTATTTTACTTTCTAATTGTAATAAAGGATGAAATATAGGGAAATTTAAACTTGATGCATTGTTATGATATGCATGGATGTATATTCGTGTTGTATACTCTGGTTGACACATTAAATAGAAATTAAAATTTAATACTGCAATATGAAAAATTCATATTTATTTCTCAAATATCCTGAGAACTTCTCCTCCCTTCCTCTGAACTTGCTTATACAATATATAACTCTATATTTATGTACACATGTTATACATCTTAATAAAAGCTTCTTGCACTCTAGTGGGTCCGTTACTTTTTAAATTTTCTATATCTTACTTAATAAATACGGTGAAGCATTTCGCAGTCCTTTGTCATTGTGTGATTATGCTAATGATTCTAAAGTTCTCAAGGGTTACGCCGTTACGTTATACTTTTTTTAAAATTTTGTACATCATACATAATGAATAAAAATAGATAATACTTTACGTACTCCTGTGTCATTGTGTGTTTAGTCTCA
>NW_022754288.1:147713-154605 GCF_011630105.1 Anneissia japonica | reverse complement strand
CATACATACATATAGAGGGAGAGAGAGAGAGTTGAACTTCCTTAAAGTCAAATCCGCGAAATTGCATTGAAAAATTTTTGGACGTGATAGAAATTTTGACTTACAAATCATTAATTAATGAAAAATATTTTTATGTGTTTACTTGAAAAATAAATCAGTGTTACATAAGTTACCCAGTTGTCCATCTTCTTTGCCCTATCAATCAAACCCATCTGAAGTTTTTCACCAAGACCACCTGGCTGCCCAAAGTTATCCACAAGCTAGGAAAAGCAAAGGAATAGGTCATATGTTAACGAAAGTGGGATGAAAAAAAACTCCCAAAATTTACTTTTATGTTATTATATATCACACAACAGAAAAACGCAAACACCATAGCATTAACAGTCTTTCCTATTATTGAATTTAAGACTATGATCTTCTTTGATTAAAAGTTTCTCACTACTATTGTTACTGTAGTTTCTAAGGGCCCGTTCAAGCAAAAACGTCAACCGTATTCCATTATATTCACCGGTTAAATGCAATGAGCTCATAGTGGGTGGTCGACTGTTCAAGCAAGTTTTAGCTAATGTTAAATAACGTGTAACGAAACTACTCCGGAAGAAAATTGCAAAGGTCATATGCAAATGACAAAACACTTATCCCACCAACCCACTGTTTGCTGGGCCGGGGCTGGGTGAGCTAGTTTATTTAAGATAATTTCTCCAAATAATGGTAAATCTAAAAATTGAATGCGTTGGCTACAATGATGTGATGTTACGCTGATGGATATACTGTACTGTCCAATCAAACTTTACTTTCGTCATGCATGTGGGGTAGCAAAGAAGAGCGTGACGTTGGCGGGTACTAGATGCCGCAGCCAGGCCTGGGCCGTAAACCTACTGAATTTTGCACGCTGGACTGTGGACAAAACATTTGGAAAAACAATTAAGGTTGATTTATCAACCCTCCGGCTCCATGGTCATCCCATGCATGGTATCCTACCCAGCAGTTTGGTGGTCAAAATTGTCGCGGATATTCCAGATGGTAAAGTAATTAGGCTAGTGTCCGAGCGGATTCAGAAAGTATGTACCGGTGAATTAACTGGTAAATTGCACAGACATTTTTTGCTCGAACAGGCCCTAAGGCAAACATTACATTTTCAGCCTTAAAATAATATAAAAAGTAGCCTAAACAAGCGTTGGCATCATGCATCACCTACTATAGGGGGTGGGTTTGCAGGATGCTGAATTCTTTTTAGGTTATTGACATATTTGTAAAACTAGGCAATTATGAAAACAAAGATAGGCATTTATAATCGGTATAAAAAAAACTGAATTTCTTTGGCCTTGGCCACCCGCTGAACAGGAAACAACCTTTTCTTTTTTAGGATGGTCTAATTATAAAAATAATTATACAGTGACTGGAAGTGTTTCTACAGTATCATTTTTCGCTGCTAAATTATTGGTAATCATGTTTTATGTTCTTTTTATCCTTTTATTGTCTTAAAAATAGTTTTGTATATTGTCTCCATGTCCCTTATTGTACAGTATAAGTAATGTTTTTAATGTCCTATTTATTTCTTTTATTGTCTTTTTTTTTTATAGTTTTTATTAGTTGTTTCCTTGTCCTTTTATAGTTGTAGTATCAGTATAAGTAGTGTTTTTACAGAAGTTTTGGTGTAGTATCATCGTTGTAAAATGTTGCTTTGTATTTTTATTAATGCTAAACAATTTTTTTATCTTATTTAATTCAAACTTTAATGTACTATAAATCACATGTTTTTATTCTCCAGCTATTTGTAACTGAAATAAAATTAAATAAATGAAAAGGAAAAATATTAAACACATTGATTTTCATTAAAAAAAAAAGTTTTTAAAAATGCTGAAGATAATAAATCGCTTAATTTAAGACCTGTACATTTGACATTTCTTTCTAATACTCTTTTACAGCCCATCACTATTATAATCTAGGACTACAGTATGCTACATGACTGACCAGGATGCTGAATACAGAAATAAAAAAAAGTAAAGATACAATTCTTATTTGATGCCCGAATTGATAGGTTTATTATATCAGGTGTTCCTACGAAGAGCAAAAAAAAAATATTATTTCCAGTTTCTCATTGCTGTCGGATAAAAATGTACAATTTAAAATAAAATACCTTTTTTGTTGCATCAAAGTCTGCATCAGAGACCAGTGGTTTGATAGATAACAAATATCGATACAGAGTCTGTTGAAGGGGTGGAACTGGTAACTTTGGTAAGTGTCTCTGATGGATGAACATACAGCCAGGCTTAGCCTTCACTGGTATTAGGCATGCTGTAGGCCTAAGAGCTTGCTTCATGGTACTTGCCAATGTGTACTTCACCTAAAAACAAAAAAAAAGGAAAAAATTCCAAATGAAATCAACCAAGAATGTACTTTAATCCCCCAGATTTTGTTGAAATTAAAATTTTGGATGGTTGAGACACTATAAATATGGTTTGAATGAAGAAAGAGAAGCGAATAGAAAAAAAAAATGCCTCTTGATGTGTGCGAGATGCCTGCAACAGCTTTGATGACCTAAGCACTTCAGGCACTTAACAACCATGTATCTTAAAAAGTATAATACTACACTTGGTTTTCAGTGTCATAGCTATTGAAGCCCTATAAGTTTATAAGTATATGCTACCAACTACTCATATCTACCATTAAAAAGTTATTGTAAATTAATATGAAGTTCAAATTGAATAAAAAAAAATGTTGTTCTTCTAATCTAATTCAGATGGCAAAGAAGCATCCCTATATAAATATGGCAATTCTGTATCCTGAACGGTGCTGTGCACTTTCTGTACATTCAACCATACCTGTATACAGTATAGTATTAAACTCTATTTTATCAGAGCATGGTTCAATGTGTGTTGACAAATTAGTACAGTTTAGGTGAAGAATACTTAGAATTAATAGGAAAGCTGCAGCTACTGTACTGTGCATTTGGTGGTACTGACCTGCAACCAATTGAAAGTACATGAAGACTGTGTTGTACAGTACTAGATATGGGTGCTGAGTCATTCCCTGAGTCATTTTTAACGGGGATTGGTCCCCCACATTTCGACCGCAATGTAAAGAAAATGCCTGAAAATCGTTGAAATGAACTGTAAGATTTTAAGAAACACCGCTGTACGGCTAGAGTACATCTTATCCATTCGCAAAATATAGGTATTCTGCCCATCCCATAAACATCTAAATTCCATAATAGGGCCTACATGACTCAAGTATGCATGCCTTTATTATAATTATTTTTTTTTCTTTTTTTTTTTAAGATACGCATCAAATGGAATAAAAATAACCCACAGAGGCCTAGAATGGCAATATAATTACATCAGACTTTGCATTAGGGCAAATAGAAAAATTTATTAGAATAATAGAAAATTTTGGAAATTTTGATAATTTTATTTCAGTCGCGGTTTATTTCGAACAAATATATGGAGCGCTTCGGCCGCGCCTCATTTCTGTCGCGGTTTATTTCGAACAAATATATGGAGCGCCGAAGAGTTGCGAAAATGCAAAATTTAGTATGCCTAGGCCTTATATTATTATTATAATTAGTTCGTCAAGCGGTTTATCATACTGTAGGCCTAAGTATTTTTTTATTTCCGTTTTGCTATCTTTCTACTAGCAACATTTTATCTTTCTACTAACATATTATTCTCTTTCTTCCATTTACGGTGATATGTTCATGATTGAAACATGATCTTATGATTGAAACAATGGAATTTAGTATGTGCTTCATGCTATTCTTTTTGTTGCATTTTCATATACTATACTTTAATAATTATGGTCAATAAAATGTATCTTTGATTTTACTTGAATTGAATGTTGTCACCATCTGAAATCTATTTCATAACTTAGTTAAAACAATAATCATTACAATATTTAATCCGATCTTTTTATACAATTAATTAATTTATTTTTCCTGCAGCTTCCAGAGTTTGGATAAAACATACCAAGAGAATTGAGGAAAACACAATTAAAGAAATAAACGAATAATACACACATTATCATTCTTCACTTGAAATCTTTAACTTTCTTTGATGCCCATGTGCAGTTCATAAATATGAATATATATATATATATATATATTTATATGATTTTATATAAGCATATAGGATATACCTAAAAACAACTATACATATATATATTATATATATAGGCCTATATACACATATATATATATTTATACATATATATATATATAATTATTATATATAATTTATACATATTTAGTTATATTACACATGAAATCCTATAACAAATATATATTTTACTATCCATTTATTTTTGTATTTTATAAACATGACCAGCAGCCAGCGCAGACGATTCAAAGTTACTGGTTTCATGAAGTAGGTAAAAACACGTGAAGTGGTGGACTGCGCTCCAGCGCACGTGTTTGTACCTAGAAATAGCTAGTCATCTATTTTAGCATCTGACCTACTTCTGTCTTTGCAGTAATGTATCAAAAATGGAAATAAAACAAACAAGAAACCTCAAAACTTGTATCAGCTTCACCTTAAAGTCAGATTCCAGAGGGGGAAAACGGGGGCGTAACCGCCATTTTTACACCTTTTTCCCCCAGTTTTTAAATATTCAAAAATCTGTATCTCATTCACTGTTGCTCAGTTTTTGATCAAACTACTTTTTTCTGTCTTAGAAAAATCAGTTCTACAACATATCAACAATTTTTTTTCCTCTGGAGCCTGACTTTAAGAGTACCATGGGAATCAATTTGTGGAAATGTTTCTTTCCACAATTCCAGTTATGCAACTAAAGAAATAGACCTAGCAAGTTGAGTAATTTTCTCGGGCTTATGAATATAAAAGAAGCATGAAAACGGCTTTTAAAATGTACAGCATGCAATTATAAATTTATTTTTAATTTTATATGGAAAATAAAAAATATGAAAATACATATTTCCTTTACAATATTATTATAAAAATGTATGGTAAATGGAAACGTAACAGACAGGAAAAATCTATTGACTAATTATTCCATAAATCTTTATTTGATTCAAGCATAATAATAAATATTATAGGCCTATATCGCAACAAACAACAAAGTTCCAAGTTGGACTGCTTCCAACTTGGAACCCTTGCTTGGCCTATATTAATAAGCTACCTAGCCTAGTGCCTAGGCTACACTATTTCAGAGGCCTAGCTAGTACTAGGCCTAGGCTAGGCCCTAGTTAGTAGTAGTTGGCAGGCCCCTCCTCTAGCCTAGGCGCTACTACTACGACGGCTAGCCTAGGCCTAGGCCTAATTTGCCCTCGGTGTAGCCTAGGCTAGGACTAGGCCTATGCCTATGGCTTGCTAGTCTAGACAGTCTAGTCTAGCACGCTAAATGTTGTATTCCATAAGATTCCAAAAGAAAATACACCTAAAATTAAAGCTTACCACATGTAATACTTCCATCCTCAAAAACGGCTGTGCTTCGTTCTTCGCCCCCCGCGTGATGATTAATGATCAACATAAATATTGCTATGGAACGCCAAAAGGACACAGCCAAAAGTGGCAGTGCACTCAAGCTGCACACAAGTGGCCGTAGACCAAAGATCTTATAAACACAAGATAGCGTTCTCCGGGCTTTACGCGTGCAAATTCTGTAATAAGGCATGAATGGCGCCCTCTTGCTAAATTGGAAACTTTTGACCCTTGACCGCTCTGATCTGACCATACATTACACCGCCTGTGAACAGCAGAACAGGAACCATCTCAGATCCATGGCAACAGATAGGACGCCCTCTTCCAAAGCTTATTACTTTTTCTCTTCGGTAATAGCGCATGAATGACGCCCTCTTGCTAAATGGGAAACTTTTGAACCTTGACCGACGCTTCTATTTGTTACGCGTAAATCGCGGAGAACGCTATCTTGTGTTTATAAGATCTTTGCCGTAGACTTACCACAAGTCTCTTATTTTTTATTATTTTTCTCATTCCGGACAGCGCCACCAACGAGAAAGTTAATTTATAGACCAAAGATCTTATAAACACAAGATAGCGTTCTCCGCGATTTACGCGTAACAAATAGAAGCGTCGGTCAAGGTTCAAAAGTTTCCAATTTAGCAAGAGGGCGCCATTCATGCCTTATTAAAGAATTTGCACACGTAAATCGCGGAGAACGCTATCTTGTGTTTATAAGATCTTTGTTATAGACCGAATAAGCGACTTGTAAAACACTGAAATCAGGCACCAGGATGTCAAAAGAATGACGTAATCTTATATTCCGTATTTGGATAAGTAACAATAACATTTTCAACCAATCAAATGTTCATATTTTTGGAGCCACGAAACTGAGTCACTCGCGTCGACTAGTCAGGCCATAGGTCCATGGTTAGACATGACTAAATTTAAATAGTCTTCCCTAATAAAACGGGCCTAAAATATTTAGAATAGACCCTAGTAAGACTAATGTTGGCAATGGCAAAAACAATTAAGCTTAGACTAGATGGCATACCATACAAATACAACAAAACTTTAACTTTCCAATAGGATGGCTCAGGCCTCGCCTGGAGTCAGGTAGTAGGCCTAGCCTAGACTAGTAGAGGTTTGGCCTATTTTTAAGTTCTTACTTACAGAGGCCTACCTTTAATTTTAACAATATTCTACCCTAAAGGCCTAAATCTGTGTAGCAGCTAGTGCGGTGAACGAGGTTCCAAGTAGGCCTATAGCCTACGGTTATCAGTCCATGTCGTTCTCAGCAGGCCAGAACTATTATACTAACTGTTTTAATTCAAGTAGGTAGCCAAAAGTGAGCTGGAGCTTGTTCTAGTCGAGACATCCGCATCTTCAATTTTGAAAATTTACCAAGATTGATTAATATGCATGAAGTTAGCCAATCACGTGATTTACAAAATCAGTCATGCATACGATATCCCACA
>NW_022754288.1:147228-147705 GCF_011630105.1 Anneissia japonica | reverse complement strand
TTTGCCTTACTAAACTGTTTAGATGTGTATAAGAGACAGGGGAAATTGCACGCATGAATCGTTTGCCCAGGCCCTAATTCGAAAAAAAAGAAATCGAGTATGGGACGCCAATTAAATTAGGTATGGCGCGCACTAAGTGCAATAAAGAGTGAGTAACCTAAAATTAGGGCCTGGAACCCAGGCTAAAGTGGCCGGTGGAAAATATTTGTGTCGCATGTAGGACGCGAATCGATTCAAATGAAAAGGACTACCAATGGAATCAGTAATGTACAGGTTGTTAGTAACTTGTAATTGTTCAAAACACGCACAATGAACGAAAAAAAAAATGTAATAATTGTAGTGTTGTGGTTATACCATAGAGATATAATAAGAATACTAGAGCGCTAACAGCAATGTATTCGATGTTCGAAATACGCAGAGCTGTGTGTGTGTACCATCCAAAATGGCTGCCATAGATTCAGCCAATCAAATTTCCCC
>NW_022754288.1:146953-147211 GCF_011630105.1 Anneissia japonica | reverse complement strand
TTCAATTGCGCCCTCAATTTACACAGAAAGTTCAGTACAGCTAGTTTCCCGTATTTTGAAACTCGAGCGTTGCGGTGTATGGGTGTAATGTACACGATTTTAATTCTTTTTAATATTTGAATAAGATGTTCTACTTAACCTCTTCTTGGCTACGATAGTTTAATAATTTGTCATTATCAATACTAATTATCATTAATGAAATAATATTCAGTCATAGGGCTTATTTATGGTAATAATATGTATACTAAGCCTGAAGGC
>NW_022754288.1:143941-145313 GCF_011630105.1 Anneissia japonica | reverse complement strand
ACACGCAGGACCACTCGCGACCACTCGAGACCACACTGGTGCAAAAATGATTAAAATATTACCACACGCGAGTATAAAACTGCTATATAATCAATAAAAACCAACTTTTATAATGGCAATTGTCCAAAATATGGTAAAAATGAATTCGGAAGGTAATGCGTTAACATTGAGGTTCTGTAACGCATTCACGTCTCCAGAAACGCGTTCAACCTTGACCTCTACCACATTCATTACGTACGTTACTTCATCCTGCGTGTATGCCTATTGTATGTATGGGCCTAAGTATTCTACAATAACTGTATTTATTACTGTATCTGCTTTGTATTTGCATACTTAAGTGTTTTTGACTCTTATTATTTTAATTTTAATTTTATTTGTATTGATTCTGTAGTTATGTTTTAGCCCAGAGACAAATCTAGTTAACTTCTTATGAATAATGTTTTTAAAGATGGTATTTTAAGATTTTTTCTATGAAAATAAATAAAAAATAAATAAATGGCAGTAGTATCGCTTTTTGTGTTTCAATGTATTTTTTGTTTGTTTTTGTATCACTGTTTGTTATCTTCTTTGCTGGGATCTGCGGAGGACCAGGAATTTTATCCCTGAGCAGTCCCCCAGGATAACAATAAGGTAAATAAATAAATAAAAAATGAAATATTGTTTATATGCTTTTTAATGTAAATTTTGTTGGTTTTTACGCACCATAGCATTGGGAGTGTAAGCTCAATAATTTATTATTATAATCCAGAGGTGACGGAACTAGAGGGTTATGGAGAGTAATGTGTGACCGGAAATGGTCTGCAGTCAGTTGGTTGTTACCATGCGCCAGTGATGTTGGAGTATATAGTACAGCAATATTAAACTAGGCCTAATGAATGAATAAATTTCGGAGGTTTGTCGGGTAGTGAAATGATTATTTCACATTTTAAGTGCTCCCTAAATTCATAAGTGTAAGCTAAATTACGGTGATTAATTAAATTAGCGAAGATAATTATTTCGAATCCCTCTTTCCAAGAGGGGATGCAAATGATGCTTTGTGAAAATGAGTACGCCGCGGTACTCATTTTCACAAAGAAATACACACAACTGGTTAGCTAACAATTATGTCAATGTTACATGAACACCTGGGAAGGAAGGTGCAATCACGTTGTTACCTAGCAGACGTCTGTACCTGTCTCTTATACACATCTAGATGTGTATAAGAGACAGGTAGACACCTGGTGAGTGTGCACGGAGCCTCGGAGGGACTAAAATAAAACCTTATTAATTTGGGTTATATTTGATTGATTTTTACTCTTTATTGTAGTAATTTTCTGATAAGCTTTACAAAAAATTATTTTTACCAAAAATATGGGGGGGGGGGGGGCTGGAA
>NW_022754288.1:127379-143807 GCF_011630105.1 Anneissia japonica | reverse complement strand
AGATGTGTATAAGAGACAAATTACAGCTCCTACTGACGTCTCAGTCGAGAAATACGGGTAGCTGAAGTTTTTCTCGCAAATCTGACTACAAAACCATATCCAAATTCACGTTCCACTTCTGAGCCTGTGTTGTGCTTCGCACACGACGCTGAGGGCGGCGTTCCGGGAACCCTGCGTCGAGAGACATATTCTAAAGTATTCAAGGCACTGTACGTGAAGTCTAATTAACTTACTGAAAGAAATAGGGGAAAAAAAATTGCCATTCTAGGCCTCTGTGGGTTTTATTCCATCTAATGAGTATCTTACGAATTCATCCTCACAGAGCACAATAACAATTAATTGAAAGATATGTAATGGATATAAATAGTAGATAAATAAGAGCACAGCACATTATTAAAAAAAATAACAAAGGTTAAAATGAGTGACATAAATACGTTTATTACTAAACGAATATCTCGGTCGTTCCTACAATAAACCTTTTTTAAACACTTTATATTAGCATAAACAATAAGGGCGTAGCCTACGATGTTCCATCATGTCCTTATTTAAACACTGTATATGTACCTTTAATGATTTATATTATATTTATTCAACAGTGTTAACGGCTAACTCCATTCAATATATATATATATATATATATATATATATAGTTCTGTATTTATTCACTTCTAATATATTTTATCAAATGCAATCTTCTTTATTCCATTGATGTAGGCTCTTCACTGAAAAAGAAAAAAAAAACATATACGAGCTTGAAAGAAAATGAAAATAAACGATCAATCTAACAACACATAAAAATTAAAATTCTCATTTTATCGTTTTATGTAGAATAGGTTTATAACGGCCTATATTGATTGATGCTATGAAACACAGACATGAAGGTCATGGTTGAATGCGTATCTGCAGTGCGTTACAGATCCACAATGTCAACGCATTACATACCGACATACGACGGGAAAAACCAACAAAACAAAATCAAGATACATCGATTTTTAACGGAATTCGGATAATTACCGTTCTAAAAGTTGGTTTCTATTGATTATTAAGTAGTTTTCTACTCTGGTGTGGTAATATTTTTATCATTTTTGCACCCGTGTGTTCCCGAGTGGTCGCGAGTGGTCCCGTGTGTTCCGTGTGGTATTTAGTAGGACCCTAAAAAAAAGTACGACAAACCGATTGACGAACTTACAATTATAATTAAGCCTAGTTATATTAAATTTGGCGTTTTCACAACTCCATTGGCGCTCTATATATTTGTTGAAAACAAACTGCGACCGAAATGATGCGCGACCGAAATGATCTGTATTCGCTACACTGCTACAGTAGGCCTAGCCCCGGGCCTCGCTCATAAAAAAAACCAGTGACTTCTTCCAACTTGGAACCCTTGCTTGGCCTATATAAATAGGCTACCTAGCCTAGTGCCTAGGCTACACTATTTCAGAGGCCTAGCTAGCCTAGTTAGTAGTAGTTGGCAGGCCCCTCCTCTAGCCTAAGCGCTACTACGACGGCTAGCCTAGGCATAATTTGCCCTCGGTGTAGCCTAGGCTAGGACTATGCCTATGGCTTGCTACACCTAGGCTAGGACTATGCCTATGGCTTGCTAGTCTAGACTAGCACGCTAAATGTTGTATTCCATAAGATTCCAAAAGAAAATACACCTAAAATTAAAGCTTACCACATGTAATACTTCCATCCTCAAAAACGACTGTGCTTCGTTCTTCGACCCCCGCGTGATGATTAATGATCAACATAAATATTGCTATGGAACGCCAAAAGGACACAGACAAAAGTGGCAGTGCACTCAAGCGGCACACAAGTGGCCGGTAGAAAATATTTGTGTCGCATGTAGGCACGAATCGATTCAAGGACTCACCAATGGAATCAGTAATGTACAGGTTGTTAGTAACTTGTAATTGTTCAAAACACGCACAATGAACGCAAAAAAAGATGTAATAATTGTGGTGTTGTGGTTATACACGCTTAGTTCCTACATAGGAACTCTATACACGCTTTGGCAGTAGCGCCACCTACAGTATTTGCGATATAAATTTGCCAAAATGTTAAACAATATGTTGAATGTGGTTGTTTCTCCCTCAGTTCAGTAGGCCTCGTGTTGGTAGGCCTCAAGTTGGAACTTGTGTTGATGAGCGATGGTGATTGAATAAAAGAAGGACAGAGAACCATATCATGATGATAATGTTTTGTACAAAGTATGCGTAGTTACATATACTACAGATCATACAACATGACATTGGCGACGAGGATAATCCTAATGGCAGAAAAAATAATAGTAAGACAAATCTCAGATTTCGAAGAGCAAAGTTCTACCACGAAGAGAGTACCACTGAAGCCATGTTGAATAGCACAGCAACGATGAACATAGCACAGTTCAACGTCCATAGGCCTGATCGTCCCCAACGATGGGACAGATGGATAAGGCATTTTGAGATTGGCATAATAGCGAATAACAAAAGCAATGATAATAGGAAGAAAGCACTATTATTATTTCATGGAGGCCCAGATCACCAGGGACGAAGTAGATGTTCTATTAAAACAGCCTACTTTTAGGCCTAGCACTGCCGCGACAGATGGCTAGGGCAGCAGTGACGTCACAACCAAGCGCGTCTTCAAGCAGGTCGGGGTCGAGCAGTACAAGCAGCGCTAGTACTACGACGAGTTATGACGAAATAAAGAATTTCAGTCCTCTATATAATAAAGATTACGAATCATTGGTTTTTAGAAGGCTCCTGCAAAACAGGGTTGAACTTATGTAAGATTATTATACCAGGTTGCACCAACAAGCAGTTAAATGTGATGTTTCTGATATTGGAAGAGAAATTAAGACCCAGATATTAGCTGGATGTGCTTCAGATAAATTTCGAAGAGAGCTTATGGAAAAGGATGAACATAACATGGCATCCTACTGTTAGTACGAGGAAGAGAGCAAGCAGATATTGCATAAAGTACGAGTACAGATAGTGATGGTAACGTAAACATGTATCACATAGGCCTAACAGTAAAGATATTGTAAAACAATGTACATATTGTGGTAGAGATCACGAAATAATTAAATGTCCTGCATACAGTTTGTACTAAGTGTCACAAACTCAATCATTTTGTTAACAGGTGTAGATCTCTTGTCATGAGACAAACAGGCAAGTTTAATAGACCTAAGGTTCATACTGTAATACATAACAGTATTGAATAATATGATACAAATTATACATATCAATTCGTAGGCACAACTTAAGCAACGCGCAGAGATTTCCGGTTATATTCACCAATATGGTCCAAAAATTAGATGACTTTTAATGGGGTTTTTTTTTTAGCAATATCTTTGATCAAAAAATCGGATCAATTTTTCTAAAACGGTTTATTGTAGCTGAATTAATACTTTTTCTAAAAGTACTTTAAATCATATTTTTAAAGTACATTAAAGTTCCGTCACTTTTAAGTTTAAAATTGTTTGATTTGTTGTTGCCATCTAAAAACTTAATTTGTGACAGAATCAAGGCCACTTCGGCGTGGTTAATTATTCATAGAAAAATAACCACTTAACCGATTCACTTGTCTAAAAGATCTTGACATTTCTTTGTTAAAAAAATTCACAATTGTTACGAACTGCCAGTACCTTTCTTGTTAATGATTTATGTTGTGCGCCCTCAAACTTGTTGTGATGACAGAAACTTCCGACAACCACTACCAAAATTGATGAGTTAATGAAAAGAAACCACCACCATCATCATCATCATCAGCATCACATCCCAATAACCATATCTACCATCATCCGATATATTATCAACCATCGTACCGCAAATGTGCTACTGTAACTACGACCTGCATAGCCAGTATAGTGTTTACCATAAATCCTGATTGTTAACCTGTAGTACTCTGGAATTACATTGATTGTGATCATTGTTTACGTTACCATTTGAACATTAAATATTGATTGGAACTGTTGAACCAGCCTTTGTACTCACTTCTTAACATGGTCCCTCGAGCCGGAGCCGGAGCCAAACCTGATGGAGTGTAAAAGTTGCAGTCTTTGAAAGGCTTTTTCAGTACTGTAGAAGATAAACATACAGAATTGGTGAGCGTAGTAGACGATGATGAAGAGTACCAAGAGGAAGAGGAATGGATGAGGAATTGCCAGAGCCAATTTATTACGGTATTCTCACAAATAGAGAAGCTGTTGAATGATTTAGAACTGATAGATAATTCTGCAAACATTCATGAGGCAAACTCAGTAGATAATACCGAAGATAATGTCAACCCTGATCCTAATTCTGATAATGTCGAAACGCACGACGTGGGTAGTGAATGGGGTGTCCCCCAATAGCCAATGTTAGTAATAATGCAGTCACAAAGTCTCAAGCTCATGATACTTCAATGTCTATGTCTGCTGCTTCCTCCCTCAATAATTCACTCAGGTTCTTGCCATTCCTTGCAGAACTTGCTGAATTCACCGGTGATAGATTGCAATACTTTCCGTTTATTACAGCCTAATGGAAGGCGAGGAGGATAAGATTAAATTAGTCTACCTACTTCGTCACTGCAAAGGTGAATCGTACAGTGCAATTCAGTGCTGTGCCATCCAGCCCACTGCGATGGGTTAAAAAGATGCTTGCCACATACTACATGAGAGATACGGTAATCGGGGTACAATTGTCCAGCACTGGATCCAAAAGATTAAAGCCAACCCCAAAGTAGAGACTGAAACTCTTCGAAAATTTGCTGATGATCTACACAATTGTGTGGAGACAACACAGGCCCTAGGATATTCAAATGAACTGGACAACCAACAAGGGTTACAGATTATTGTAAATAAACTACCAAGATTTCTACAGCTCCGCTGGTCTAGAGAAAATCAGCGCATTAAAGACAAAGGTGACAGACCTACAATCAAGCTGATTATGTCATTCGTCGATGCGGCTGCGACAGAGGTGAACGATCCAGTTTTTGGATATTTAAGCCGTCCAAAGCAAACCAAGTACCAGAAACCAAGGACGAAACCAACTCCTGTTAATCTAGTAAAGGAATCCAGGCTGAAAGGTTTGAATGGAACATCGGCTAATAGACCCCCGAAGATATTTTGTCCGTACTGTAATGGAGTCGATCATTTCTTAGGTAGCTGCAAGGACTTCAGGGAGTTGGAAACAGAAGCCATTAGAAGATGGGTAAAGAATAACAATAGATGTGCGAGATGTGGAAGAAAACATAACGAAGCAGCCTGTACCATGAAGAAACCATGCAAGTTGTGTGACCAGTTACACCTTACTGTATTACATAATTCATTGCTGCCTGAATCCACTGTTCATTATGTAGATCGACAACGTGTATCACAGGATGTATTCTTAAAAATCCTGCCGGTCACCCTCTACAGTGCCACAACTCAGTTGGATACATATGCATTACTGGATGACGGATGTATGAGAACCATTGTTGTGTTGTCTGAGGCAGTAGCAATGCTGAACCAATCAGGTGTGCAGGATGAGATAGTATTGGCCACAATTAAGGGAGATAAAACAACATGTCAATGTAGAAAGTTGAACTTGCAGGTATCAGCTAGAGGAGAGACGAAGGAAAGATATAATCTGGATGATACCTTTACAGCGCCAACCTGAACATGTCTACTACTCGTACCCAATTACAGAGCTCAAACAGAAATACACCTCAATCACATACCGCTTCCAGAAATCAACCAGGTTAAACCACTAATACTGTTAGGATCGGATCATGTCCACCTGGTACTACCACATGAAATAGTCGCCATACACAGAGAAGACACCATTCGTTCCGGAAATGAACCTGCACCCGTTGTGGTGAAAACAGCGCTTGGTTGGTGTTTACAAGGTCCCACGACTCTTCTTCAAAACATGCTCCTAATGCCATGATGTATATATCATGTGACCAAAGTCTGAAGGACGATGTGGAAAGGTTGTGTAAAGTCGATGTACTACCAGCAACCAGACAAGCAACAAGGTCCAGACAAGATAAACAGGCCATTGCAATCTTAGAAAGTCTTACCTGCCGTAAGTCAGTTGAGGGTGTAGAGAGGATAGTACCTGTAGTACCACTCCTTCGTGATAGTAGTGATATCAAATTCAAGGCTGGCCCAGAGTCAGTAATTCCTATGATGAAGAGAACTGAGAGAGGTTACCGAAAGGATCCAGAGAAAGCTACCATTCAAAACCAACTGATCAATAAACTAACAGAAGATGGACTTGTGAGAACTCTCTCCCAGGAAGAATCTGAAACATCCGAGGAATCTTGGTACGTTCCTCACCATGTTGTGACACATAATGAAAAGTCACGTCTGGTGTTCAATTGTTCTCATGAGTATCAGGGTAAGAAGCTGAACCAACATCTACTACCTGGTTTTAGCCTGGGATCGTCACTTCTTGTAGTGATTTTAAGGTTTCGCCATCATCATGTAGCAATATCAGGCGATATAAAGGCTATGTACCATCAGGTGCACCTTCGTCCCCAAGACCAACCGTTACTCAGATTTATTTGGAGGAATTGTGATGAAAGTCTGAATTCGACTATCTAACAATGGTCAGTACTCATATTCGGTTCCACATGCAGCCCATGCTGTGCCACGTATGCACTCCAAAGTCTTGTGAATGAAAGGGGTGAAGCATTTCCGGCAGTTAAGCGGTCGGTGCTAGAAGCGTTCTATGTAGATAACTGTTTAGATAATATGAGATCAATCGACGAGGCCCGAAATTTGATCAGAGAGATGAGGACATTATTCAATGAAGCGGGGTTCTTAATCCGACAATGGAACAGCAATGAGCCTGAGGCACTGCAAGATTTACCCCCAGAAATCCTGTCAAAGAACAGTGTTTGTGAGTTTAAACAAGATTCCACTTCTCCTGAGCCCATGCTCGGCATGGGATGGAACACCTTCACAGATACATTGATGTACAAACCGAATCCTCATAGTGTACTTAACTTACGCACAGTCAATATGACCCACTTGGGTTCTTGACGCCATTCTTAATCCGAGCGAAGATCCTGGTGCAAGATATATTGGATGGCGCACCGAGAGGCGTGATTGGGATGCAGAGATTACGGAAGTGGACTTACGAGATCGTTGGCGGCAATGGGAAACGGAGCTAATTAACCTACCAACTAAGATTCAACGATGTTATATGGCACAGGAAATGACTTCCCATCACATACATGTATTTTGCGATTCATCTGAACGTGCTTACGGGGCGGTCGCCTACCTTCGAGGTGAAAGTGATGGAGGAATCAGGACAAACTTTGTGATGGCTAGGTCTAAAGTAGCTCCTAAGAAAGAACTTAGTATGCCTAGACTTGAGTTATGCGCAGCGTTGGTTGGTGCTAAACTTCTGGAGTTCATTAAGAACGAGTTAACCCTGACGATAACTGAGATGCACTTGTGGAGTGATTCTAAAATGGCTGTGTTCCGAAAATTGTCGTTACAAGGTGTTTGTGGGCACTAGAGTCACAGAGATTTTGCAGTTAACAGAAAAATGTCCATAGCATTACGTCAACACAAGAGGGAAGCCATTGTTAGATCTTGCTAATGACCAACTATGGAAATACGGACCCTCATATCTTGTGCAGCCCAAGGAGAACTGGCCTCAGATACCGGATTTATCTGATTCTGCAGATTGTTCTCCTGAGATCCGTAAAACAGCATTCTGCGGAATAGTTGATGTTGCTGAGCAATCTAAAATAAATGATTGCAGAACTTATGACGAATTAATGACATACCTATCGACTAGGTTAGATGGGGCGGCTCCGCACATGCTCGAGAGAGAGGGTTGGGTTATCATCCAAAGGGAATCCTTTGCTGAGGAACTTTCTGCACTGAAGAGTGGGAAGAATGTGGATCGTACATCCCGAATTAACCAGTTGGACCCTATCATCGATGAGGATACCGGATTAATGTGTGTAGGTGGCCGACTAAATAATGCGCAACTACTACAGGAGCAGAAAACTCCAGTTATTTTAGAACCAAAGCACCCTATCATTAAGCTAATCATTAAGAAAACTGATGAGAATCTTCATCATCCTGGAACCGAAAGGCTTCTCGCTGAATTGAGACGACGAGTATGGATCCTGCGCGGCCGAGAAGTAATCCGTGGTATCCAGCGTCAATGTTAATCCTGTCAAAAGTGGAGAGCAAAGCCTGTTGTTCCAAAGATGAATAATTTGCCACCAGAGAGATTACGTCTAAATAAACCAGTTTTTTTTATTCCACAGGAGTCGACTGTTTTGGGCAAATTCGGATAAAGTTTGGTCGTCGCATAGAGAAACAATGGGCCATTGTTTACAAGTGTTTGACTGTAGGAGCAATACATATGGAACTACTCGATAGCATGGATGCAGAAGCATTCCTACTGCCCTTTCGCCGATTCATAAGACTAACTAAAACTGGCATTTCATCAGATGACGGCAGATCTTCGAGCACAACTCCGACCGTACCAAGTGTGAATTTCATTATAATCCTCCATCAGCTCCGCACTTTAGAGGCGCCTAGGAGCGTGAAGTGATGAGTTTCAAAGATGCCTTGCATCGTAATATAGGAGATCAGACAGTGACTAAAGCAGTGTTATATACGATTCTCGTGGAAATTGAGGGTATCATAAACTCAAAACCAATGTGATATGTGTCATCTGATGGTAGAGACTTAGACCCAGTCACCCCGAATGTACTTCTAAGGGGGCGTTCAGATTCAGTTTTCTATTCCGAAAACGACATATTGACTAAAAGAAGGTGGCGTCAAAGTCAACTTATGGTGGACCACTTTTGGAAGCATTTTATCGACTACTATTTTCCCAGATTACAACTTCGACAAAAATGGCAGAGAGAGAAAACCTTGCAAAGGGCGATTGTGTATTAAATGATTGTCGACAAACTACTTCCCCGTGGTCTATGGCCTGTGGGTAGAATCACAGTAGTTAAACCTAGCGTAGATGGAAGAGTGCGCACCGCAGAAGTGGAGGTAGCCGGAAAGACATATGTCCGACCAGTGATTAAACTTATTATATTACCAGAGTTGACATAAACTTTTCAAAGTAGCTTGGTGTTAACCTAAATGAGGCACAATTAGATAACGTTGGATTATGTTAAATAGTTGTTAGATTGTAATTATTAGGATTAATTCAGTTCGTTGAAAGACAAATTTGTTCCAAATTTGGGGGCGGCTGTTACGAACTGCCAGTAATTTTCTTGTTAATGATTTATGTTGTACGCACTCAAACTTGTTGTGATGACAGAAACTTCCGACAACCACTACCAAAATTGATGAGTTAATGAAAAGAAACCATCATCCTCATCATCATCATCATCATCATCATCATCATCATCATCATCATCATTATCATCAGCAGCAGCATCAGCATCACATCTTAGTAACCATATCTACCAGCATCTGATATTTTATTATCAACCATCGTACCGCCAATGTGCTACTGTAACTACGACCTGTATAGCCAGTACAGTGTTTACCATAAATCCTGATTGTTAACCTGTACTCAGGAATTACATTGATTATGATCATTGTTTACGTTTCCCTTTGAACATTAAATATTGATTGAAACTGTTGAACCAACCTTCGTACTCACTTCTTAACAAGAATGATTGGTCAATTTCTTCCTCCGTCACTTATGACCTAAAGAAAAAATTCCAATCAGATACAAGTTGTATTTTGCATTGTAAGGTATAGGAATCAGTGAGGCGTGTCATTCGCCCCGGCGAGATCGTTGTATTACGAGTGCGTTGAACACGTAGGTTTTAATCGTTTTAATGCATTGTATGAGCATGGAGGAGGTATGAGAATGAGTATGTATTTTGTATCCCAGAAAGTAAACTCCCCAGTAGTACAACTGGAGTTGATGATGAGTTTGTCAGATTCATTATAGACACTGGTGCCTCTGTTAACATTATGGTAAGTGAAGTATGTGATAACTTCAAGAAAAGCCAATGCTTCAGAAAACACATGTTAAAATTTATGGGTTTCGTAGTGACGAGGGAACAGTAAAATTACTGTTACTGTTAATTTCACTGTTTCCAGGTAGTGACGAACCATTGAAAACTAGAGGTGATTTTAAAGAAACAATTCATGCAGAAAATTAAGTAAAATGTGACGATGATGTTTACATTGTTGATGGCAATGTTGGTAACATACTTTCACGGATATCAGCGAAAAAGCTTAACCTGGTTAACTTGAAGATGACCTGTAACAATAATATAATTCATAAAAATAATGAAACAAATGTTTCTGATATGTATTTTTGACAAGTATCCATTTTTTGACGGAATTGGTCGACTACAAGTCGATCAAAATGTAAAGCCCAAACAGCAAAAACACAGAAGGATTCCATTTCACATAAAGAAAAGATGTAGATAAAGAGTTAGATTGATGAGTTGGATATAATCGAAAAGGTGGAAGGCCCGACACCCCGGGTAAGGCTAATCGTCGTTGTACCAAAAGGGAATGGATCTATAAGAATCTGTGTTGATATGAGACAGGTTAATAAGGCGATTCTCAGAGAACGTCACCCAATCCCAAATTGGATGACATAGTAAGTGACCTCTAGATTTCTTACTACATTTACTACTCATTCTGGTTTATATAGATATAAAAGGTTGATATATTGTGCCAATGCAGCATCAGAAATTTTCTCAGCTGAAGTAGGAAAAATATTGTACAGGCTTAAAGGCTATAAAAACCATCTCAGACGACATTATTGTGTTTGGACGAAATGAACGAGAGCACGATGAAAAATTGAAATCCACCTTAGAGCGACTACATCAGCACGGGGTTACGCTTAACAAATAAAAATGTGTGTTCAGAACACATGACGTTAATTTCTATGGTCATATTTTCAATAGTAATGCTTGGGGATTGATCCGATGAAAGTTGAAGACATTTAAAAAGATCCAAGACCAACAAAATACAAGTGAATTTCGATCTTTCCTTGAACTTACGCAATACTTGGCGATATTTATTCCTGATTATGCATCACTGACAACATCGTGAATTGACGCGAAAGAATATTTATTTCAAATGGACAGACACCCAAGAACAGGCCTTTATTAAACCTAGAGCCGCCTTCATCAGCCCCACAGTGAGGACATACTTCGACATTCAAAAAGACTCGTAGGTGTTGGTAGATGGAAGCCCAACAGGATTAGCCGCTATGCTGTGACAAGATGGCAAGGTTACATGATAAGCAAAGCAGATCATTAACCGGTGTAGCAAACGGAGCGGAAAATTTAGCTGTTGTTTTCAGTCCTGAAAATTTTTATATGTATTTATATGGAGCAAGATTTAAGATAATGACTGACCATAAACCATTACTTAACATATTCAACCATAACAAGCCAATGAGCACAGGAATTGAACGCTGAAGGTTAAGATTAATGTCGTATAATTACGAGTTGGAATATCGACCTGGACACGACAACCCGGCTGACTACTTAAGTTGACACCCAAACAAGACGACACAAGACGCCGATGAAGAACAGCAAACTGTTGAGCACGATAATTATATCGTACGCAACGCGATTATACCAAAAGCGATGAAAAAGAGTGACATTGAGGCTGGAAGCACTGTCGATAGCCAACTACAAAAATTGAAATAGGCAATTGAACAGAATAATCATACGTTGTGGAATAAAGCTGAACTTCGCGAATTTAGGCATTTAAAAGATGAACTAACAGTAACTGACAACATCATACTCAGAGGACATACTGTACTGTCATACCAAAATCATTACGTGAAAGTGGTAGAAATCGCACACGCTAGTCACCAAGGCATTGTGAAGACGAAGGCGTTTATACGAGAAAAGGTTTGGTTTCCAGGGATAAATAAATTAGTCACAGAAAAGATGAAAGAATGTGTCGCATGTCAAGCATCGAATGCACAAAACGCAGAACGCACTGAACCCTTTAAAATGATAAGCATGCCAAAAGCACCTTGGAAGGAAGTTCTAATGGGCCATTACCAAATGGAAAATATATTTTGGTCTTCTACTATTTATATAGTCCAGAAGTCGAAATTGTACGTCAGCACAAGCAGTGTTGCCAAAACTTGATGCCATACTAGCACGACAATGAATTCCAGACAGATAACGGTCCGCCATTTACGAGCACCGAATTTCGACAATACGTAGAATATCACAGGTTTATGCATAACGCATAATTCCATTGTGGCCACGCGCAAACGCGGAAGTAGAACGGTTCATGTCAAACTTTAAAAGAAAATACTCTCCTAACAGCAAGAATCGAACGCCGAAACACACAATAATCTTTGTACGAATACTTACAATACAGAACAACGCTACTAAAAACACACTACAACACAGATATCTCCAATGGAACTTCCGAATAGGCGAAAAATTTTAACTCACTTACCAGAAATAGCCTTACTATAGCTAGAAATGACGATGAGATTCGTGAAGTCGAATCAGAGAATAAATAGAAGATGAAAGAATATGAAGATAGAAAACTTAATACAAGTTGTAAAGAAAAGTTGTCTAAAAGTAGGAGATAAAGTACTACTTAAGCAAAAGAAATGCATTTACTTCACCGTTTGATCTAAAGCAATTTTGTATCAGGAAGAAACGGTAATCAGCCGCGGATCCAGGATTTTCCCTGACCTTTGCTCAGAATCAGATGTGGTGGTCCTTAAAGTGATGGATCCAAAAATTCGAAATAGAGGGTGCCCAGAGAGGGACCTTCAGAGATAAACACCTCAGCCCCACCGTGGTTGGGGCTGAGGTAGGAAAAATTAAGATTACGTCGCCTCTAGATGACCGGAAATGGCACTCTCAGGATTTGAATAAAGTGCCATTAATGAAGTCGAGTTTTTTTTTACTGAATTCGTAATAAAAAATAAAAAGAATTAAACGGTAATTTAAGTTTTATTTCCGGATCTCCAAAGGTATAAAATACTGAAATTTTCGCGTCACCGCAAACCACGGTGGCGTTGACGTTGCGTGGACTATCATTTCATCAGCACACACCCCCAGGGCCGTAGCCACCAGTACGGTTGGTCAGGTTTCAGCCTGACCACTTTTTGACAGACCACAGGTTAAATTGATTAGGTTTTGAATAGGAAAAAAGACTACGTTTTTAAAAAAAAAAATAAGAACCAGTAAAATTTTGCTCAAGCTCAATGTTCTTATTTTTTGGCCGATTTCAGGCTCAAAATGTTCTTATTTTGTTATTATTTTACATACTTTTCAAACATAGAAAAGTATTATTATACAGTAGTATAGTACTGCACTGCAATTTAGAGAGAAATGGCCTCTGAAAAAACGCCCCGGTAAAAATGGCCCCAGAAGAAAAGGCCAGGTAAAATTGGCCCCAAATCCCAGGTACTGCTTTATTGTATTGTATTATAGAGGGTACAGTAGTCACAACTTCTGCACATAAGGTGCAGATAAAAATGTTTTGGTTTTTCTATTTGAAAAAAAAATAATTAGAAAACCTCATTTGACATTTTACCTCAGCCTTTGGTCTTATTTTGTTCTTAATTTTTTTGCAATTTCAGAATCTGTGTTCTTATAAAAAATGTGTTCTTATGAAAAACAAAGTGTAAATTCCACCTGTATGTTTAAACTCAACCTACTCCTCTTGACATAACTCAGGAACCACAAGTCTCTAAACTCTGAGGTGAACAGTAAATGCTAGTTCACATTATTTTCTTCCCTTTGGTGTAAGATTAATAATGATTATGATTAAGAAAATATGCATTTTTTCTTCAGTTGAAATTCAGTGTCCATGTGGGCTTAGCTTTTATCCAATTCAAGTATGTCAGTGAGTGAGCTTTTGCAGAAAATCAGACTTAAGGTTCCCTTATACACTTGCCTAGGACTTCAATTGGATTCATTTCACTAAATTGCCTTTATCTGTATATTTATTCCTGATAGTTCTAGTATGCAACAATATTTTCTATAAATATATATACCGTAAATATACATTTTTATTAAGCACTTCTCCTAAAATACATTTCAAAAGCGCAGATCCAGAGTTCACCCTGAATAACACAGATGTGTTGCCATGGTAGAGCTACTTGTTCTGTCGCTGAAAAACACATTTTAGTGTAATATAAAAAAACCCATAAAATATCAGTTCAGGCATTTATTTATGTGTCTGTGGAAAACATAACAAATGAATAATTCATATTCATCGTAGCCCTGATATTAGGTTAAAACATATTTCAGGGGCGGATCCAGAGATGTCCAAAAGTGGGGCCGATAGAGACACTGTCGTAGGGGTCCGGGGCATCTCCCGCGGACTTTTTGTGTTCTAGACGCCCGAAAATAACATTTGAGGCGTTTAGTCCTCACAGATCGATCTAATGTGACGTTGTTATGTGGGGTTTTTTTTATATAGATTATTGAGAATGGTAATATCACCGAAAAAATAGATAAAATGACAGTTGAATGACCAACAAAGACAACTGAAGACAATTATAGTTCGTTATTAGAAGTTATTTAGTATAACCTTATTCGGAAAATTAATCTCAAAATCGAGTTGCCGTCTCCGGCGTTGTCAGTGACGTCGTATGATTTGTCTGCGATTTTTACCAATTAACTCCTAAGTAAAAAATAGTTGAGCCATGTAGTAGGCCTACCTTGCAAATCAACCAAGAAACCCGGTAGTTTGTTGATTGTTTATTGGTAGCGTCCCTTCGCTGCCAACAATAGTTTCTTTGGCAGTTGCGTCCACGGTAACCTCGTGAGGGCATGGTGGTTACGATTTGGTGGTACATCGATTGAGTATTTTCATTCATCGTGCCATGTAAGTCAGTGGCGTATCTAGATGTCTTGAAATGGGGGGAGGGCGTGAAGGTGAAACTGGGGGAGGTGGCCTCGATGATCATTTGAGGTGCGCTAATTCGCAAAATAAGGTGATTTTAGGTGATTATTAACTACTTGACTGTGATTTGAAACCAGTGTCAGTATAGGTAAACATGTGGTTAACATAAGCAAGAATTTAGTCCAATGAAACTGTTTATTAATAGAACATAGGGCTTTTCACCACTACTTTAATGAGAAAATGAAGTTGAAATTGTAACAAAAAGGAAAGTCTTTATTAAAAAGTTATAAAGGGAAAAAAACCCAATATAATTTTAATGAAGTTGGGGAAAAAACAACGGAAACCAAGTTCACTGCGACGTTATTAGTGAGACTTGAACTATGGCTGCAATTGTAATAGCGAGGTACATCGTGACATAACCATTGCGCACCACATGAGCCGACCTTGCATAAGAAAGTGTATTTTAAGTTCATAGCGATTCCATGAATGAAAGCAAAAATTGTTAATGCATATCACGGTAGTTTTGAGCTTAACCTAGCTGTAACTGGTTTAAGCGCTTTAGAAAACGCAAATTACGTTTAAGTAATTTAATCAACTGTCAACAAAAAATATTTAAATGGTCCTCATATCCACACCCTACTGCGGATCGTCACCAAAATTGGATAATTTCTTCATTTCACTATGAGAAACTATTTTGGAAAGTGTCATTTTTATTCATCTATAACTGGGACGTAAGCAATTTAAATGACCCTCAAATTTACACCCTAACCTGGATCATCCCATACACATGATATCTTCCTTGTAAATTGGGTTAAACTTTCCGAAAGTCTCATTCGGATCAGTTGACCGGTTTTTGAAATATCTGGTCTGGGACGTTCCTCATATTCACATCCTACGTCGGACCATCACAAAAATTCAGTCATTTTTTTATTGGACCTTTACAAACTATTATACAATGTTACAATTACACCCATTGAAAAATATTTATAGATATTTACGTCTGGGATCTCAAAAATTTAAATGACCCTCCAGTTTACACCCTTGACTGATTCGTCGCCAACACATCTACCTTCCTTGTAACTTAGTTAAAATATTCCGAATTTTTCATTCAGATCAGTTGATCCGTTTTCGAAATATGTGGTCTGGGTCGTTTTCTTTCAATGGTCCTCAGATCTACACCCTACTCCGGGTCGTCACAAAAATTTAATCATTTCTTTACTCGACCTTGACACACTGTTATACAAGGTTTAAATTATACCCATTGATTTTTTAAAGAGATATTTAGGTCTGGGTCCTTAAGAATTGAAATGACCCTCACATTTACACCCCTGACTAATTCGTCGCCAGCACATAATAATTTCTTCCTTGTAACTTGATTAAACATTTTCCGAATGTTTCATTCAGATCAGTTGATTTCGTTTTCAAATGTGTGGTCTGGGACGTTTTCCTTTAAATTGTCCTCAGATCCACACCATACTGCGGATCGTCACAAAAATTTAATCATTTTTTTTACAAGATCTTTACAAAGTATTTTAGAATGTTTTATTTAGACCCATTGGTTTTTTTAAAGAGATATTTAGGTCTGAGTCCTCCAAAAATGTGCAAAAAAAAAAAAA
>NW_022754288.1:114795-127374 GCF_011630105.1 Anneissia japonica | reverse complement strand
GAAAAAAAAAAAAAAAAAAAAAGGAAAAATATATGCAAGAAAAAAAGGGAAATAATCATAACAAAACAAATCCACTGCAGTAGTGTCTAGACGCTTTAAAGCTACAGGAAAAGAAACACCACACCATCACCGCACCGTTTACAGGTAATTTAAGGCACAGGTGCTGGCTAATTCATTACTCAAAGGTGCTCAAGTAATGGGGTATCAAACTAAAGCAATTAAGCAAGCAAGCAAGACAAAAAGAGAACTGGGATTTTTCAGATGCGTCTTATGAGCTTTTTTGAACAAAGCAATAGACTGACACGAGCGAATATTTATAGGCAGTTTATTCCAAATGTGTGGAGCCGCAACATGAAATATACGTGTTATAAAAAGGTGAAGGCCCCATAATTCGACATCGAATCCTGAACTTGTGACGTGATTTCCAATATTTCTTTATATGAAAAGAATAGATTAGTAAGCATATTTAAAATGTACTGATAGAAAAACAATCAATTATCGGTAGGCCTATTATACCTTTTAAAAAGTCAGTAATTATTTAACACTATTTGCGAATAAAGAATAATTAATTATTTTGCGAATTAGCGCCCCTCAACTGATCATCGAGGCCCCTTCACTTTCGCGCCCCTATTAGCACCCCATTTCAAGACTTCTAGATAGGCCACTGGTTTTTAGGTAAGATAACATTTATTATCATTAGTAAGCCTATGCCTAAATCTCACATACGTTTTCCGACTCCCGAATCTCAGCTGGGTCGGTACGCACAGACAGGTCTCACCAGTTTTCTATTAATCGTACTTATCATTATATTTAAAATTAAATTGTATTATACTCATACAACTAAGCATCTAATCAAATATTACGGCATTAAGGGTAACTATCCAACACAAAACACAATTTCAGTGAGAAGTGACGTACGACGTTGCGCAATTGCGTACATACGTAAGTGTTTAACAGAGGCGCAAACTGTTGAAGGTAAGGTTAACCAATCAGAAGCACGAGCGGCAAATCAAATTAAAGCGCTTAGTAGCCAAGACACTGCACACATTATCGTAGGCAGGGGGTAACAGCCCAATAAAATAATTCAGCTTTGTTTGCTATAAAAATCACCTTTCCAATGGGTGTATTTTGGTAAACATTTTTTATGTTGTAGAGATAAAATATATAACTATATATATTCACGGAAAAACGTTTTGTTGTAAAGACGTCCAACTTTGGTGTTTCAGATTCGTATTTCTGGTGGACTATACACGGTTGTAGTGGCGACACCATCTCAACATCGGGAGTGCGCATTCTTTCAATTTTGTGCTCGCGGTTTGTTTAAAGCTATTTTTGGCCGCCGTCTCACTTTATTAGTCATCATCATTATATCATCATAACACCTATATTTTCAAACAGTTCAATATTTTACAACTTACTTTCAATATGAATACAATCTTATATTGTAAGGAGGATCGTAATCTAAAAGTGCAAAAACACTTGTCACGCTAAGACCCATGTGTATATATACATATATACACAAAAAAAAGATACATACAGGATAAAGCGAAGTAATATTGAACATATTAATATAAGATTATTAATAAAGGGAAAATGGGCAGTATATAGATAGGTAAATAAAATTTATAGATTACAATAAAAAAGAAAGGATTTGGTGTATTACTTTATAACCACGTCTCAGATAGACCAATTATGTAAAAGTTCAAGTTTAGTGAATTTTAAAATTGTTCTAAAGAATCAAGTTTGTTTGGTGAACATTTAATATCTAAATGAAAAAGAGAGAGTTTTTCATTATATGAATTGCCAAAATTTGTCATTAAATTGATTAATATTGAATGAACCATCAAGAAATGGATTTTCACTGATTAACAAGACTATCTGATCATCAAATTTATCAAATGGAGTGTTAGTAACTTCCTAAGGGGATTAGTTAATATGCTAATTGTATCACTATTTGCAACAGTATCTGGATTAATGCAGAAATCATGGAACGGTAACTTAACGGTAATAAAAATTATTTTATGACATTTCGGAGGGAAGATAAAATATTAGGTTCTGTGTGTAGAACTAAATGCAAAATACACTAATTTAAATAAAAACAATAATAGACTTACAATCAGAAAAACAAACACGAAGACCACACGAGCTAACATGAAATGTAGCATAGTGCTTAAATATTTATTACACCTGCAATACACAGGCAGCAGCTCAGACTTTCAAAAACAATGTCAAGACAATAACAATGCAAATTTGCATAACAAAGAATACGTGAAGCCCATTTTCTAAATTAGTGAATTGAGCTACTTCATGAATAAAAATATAAAGATATAAAGAAAGTATTAAATTTCCAAATTGTGGTTAATAGGGCATAGTTTCCTTATATATTCAGTATATTAAATAGTATGATACATACTCATATGTAGTTTAGGCATGAAGTTCTGGTTTTAGACTTGTAGATTTATTCTGATGAATTTCTCCACTTTCCTGCGTACAATCTAAATTTTGTTCCGTTATCGTAAAGGTGCTTAACTTCCCTTTTTTTTAAATTGAATGCTTGTAGGCTTAACATATTTAAATATACACAGGATCAATCTAAATTTAGTTCTGTTGTTATAAAAGTGTAATGCCAACTGCTGTTAGATTAAAAGAAACTTTTTTTTTGAGATGCAGACATATTACAAAAAAAATATATATATTTAAAAATTAACTTTAACAAACTATGAAGTAAGACTCAACTAATTTATCAAATTATTCTACATCATTTGTCATTGCCAACAACGTCGTTTTCTTAGGCTGCACATCCTTCTTTCCCTAGAGTTTTCTTTAACTTGTTGAAGGATTTTGCACGTTTTCCGTTTTCACCCTTCTTTGGCCATTTTTCAATGTAGCTAGTAGCATCAAGTAAGTACTTGTACCTTGGTAGCAAATAAAAAATATCAGTTATCAATTTTAATGTATACACTTAAAATACAATAACCGACAGTTGAGATATATTTATCAAATGTACCTATCGTCACCGACACTCAAATAGACGCAAACGTCTATTTGTACAAATCAATTTTTTTGAGAAAAACGCCTTTGAAGTACATCATTTCACAAAACAGTTAATTTTACTATCAAGCTATTTGTATTTTTTTTTAAAGCTAAAGCATTTAAATGTTATATTTATTTTTATTTTGTTAATGTTGGTATTATCTAGCCCATAACAACGATTGCAACGCCGCACACGCGTCTTTCGAGATTCTACTGAGATATTGTGTCTGTGAAAACGCAAAATCCACTTTCATCGATTTGTGCAAAATTGCTAATTAGTCTAACAAAATAATGTAGTTCTACTTTAAAATTTGGTGAAAGCGGTGAAAAGATAAAGTTCAATGCACAATATCAAAATGTCCAAAAAAAAAAAATAATAATAATATAAAAAAAAAACACTGAAAAGTGTATAATTGTTTAGGTAGGAGTCGCTGACGAAATACAAAGACAGAGTTTGGTAGCCTATTAGTAGTTTCAATAAAAGAATAATGTTAGTAACCGTGCTTATGACTTTAGGTCGTATTTTTTTTTTTTTTTTTTTTTTTTTTTTTTTTGTAATTTTAATAAGGTCGATACAATAATTGAAATCGAAAATAAAAATCTTACTTGATAAAATTGCCGTCCTTGTAGGAGAGGCCATCTTTGCCCATAATCAAATACTTTCGCCCGATCATCCAATCGCACTCGTTTTCACAAGAACTCTTCATAGAAAACAGGCGAGTCAAAGAGCCCGCCTCAATCGTGTCTTTACCTTCACAGAGGATAATTAAAAATCCGATTTAAATAGAATTTCTCAAAGATAGTATGCGATTTTCATTAACATTTATTCTTACCTTCGAAACACACAGACGATTCTTGCACTTATGCAAACAAAAAATAGAATATTAGAAATAAGAAAGTAAGTAACAAACCTGTGATAAATAAAAAATATATTTAAAATTATACAGTTTCCAGAAACACCGATACCACAAAAAAAAAATCATAATGCATTAAAATCTACTTACATTAAAATTACAAAAACAATAAACTTCCTTCATAAACAGGTAAACACCAATCAAAAATATAAAAAAAATAATAAACAAAAAACTACACTGAAAGACATGTTTAAGCCCAATTAAAACTTTAAAATATCTACAAAATAGTCTAAATAATCGTTAAAACTAATTAAATGCAATGAATTGCTAATTTTGATTAAAAAATTATATAAGTTTGGACTAAAAGCAATTTAATGAAACGTTACATAAATAACAGGAATAATATGAATTAAGAGAAGACGTGCCTTTGTAATAAAAACTAGAAAAATATGAAGGTGTGGACGGGAACTAAAAACATACCATTTATTGATCCCGTAGTCTGAATATCAACTTTGCTCATTGCTGTTAAAGATTACAAATAGAATCGGGTGCTTTACCCGTATCAGCTTAAAATGTAAGACAATCCTAATAGGTTAGATCATATCGGAGACATTTAACGTATTAAAAAGAAGACATGAGGATTGCGAAAAGAAAATAATAAACATTTAAAACAAGTTTAAAAGCGGCTGAATTTTGGAAAATTACAGAATTAGCTCTCCTAGTTACTACAACAGTAATTGATATACAGAAGAACGATTGTATTATAAATAAGGAATTTAGTATCACGGTCTAGATAACCTTTGACACGAGATAATAAGATTGATAAACCAATTTACCAATCTTGAATCTATGTTTCTTAATATGGGGGCTGCCATGCGAGTGTGTCATTAAATATTACCCTTTAAAGTGTTAATGGGAAATAACTTGTTTCAGTTTGTGACTATTTAGTTCAGGATATCTATCTTACTTTTTTTACTTTAAGAAGCTAAAGATGAAAAAGGATGAATAATCCCGACCACAATTCATTTTCGAGTTTCCGGCAATACATATGATATGTTGTTTAAAGTATGCCTACTCTGATTTAGCATACCTACACACTGACGTTACCAGGTTTTTGATATCTTTTGCATTCTAAAACGTTTTATTTAAAAATCTGAATATCAGGTTCAAATATAGAAGCAACACATTCACATGTCAAACCAATAGTAAACACTGTATTAAAGCCTATTATCTATGCGAAGATTTCAATACATGTCAACACTTTTCTGTTATCAAAATGTGTTTATCTCACCCTGAGCTATGTTTATTGTTAGCCAAGGGCAGGTTAGGATGTGGTGCCGGGACAGGGATGCAACTAACAGGAACATGTATTAGACAGATGAAAGCAGCCGTGATTGCTGCACCACAAGTTGTGAAAGGCCATACCAAACTATCGACCTACTGCCATCCAGACCGTACCTCGAAAAAGAGTTACACTTGGGGTAGTCATTAGCGTCACGAATGAGTGATTTGAGAGGGCAGTTACAAAAATTGTTATGGAGCATTTCTCCAGCATTTATCCAACCCGACTCACGAAGGAGATGCGAGTTTATGAATGCAAAATTATGAAAATTTAGGGAGAACATACTGAACAAGCATAAGATATTCAAAATGAATTGGTCGAAGGCCATACGTTGTTGACGGCACCACAAAAAAAAAAAAAAAAAAAAAAAAAAAAAAAAAAAAAAAAAAAAACAGTCTTTCTATTAAAGAGGCTACAGACATGAGATACTTGTTTAAAAAAAAGGCTTCAATTTTTTTCTGTGGCAAATACAATTTAAAACCAATTATATTTATATCTTTGTAATATATGGCTGTTATAATCAAGTTATTTTGTGGTTAGTTGTCTTCGAGACAGGCCCTATATATGGCAATTTAATATAGAATGCATGTTTTGATTGTTTGCAGACGTGTTTTTATGCCTCCGGCCCTTTTAACATCATAACACATAAATACAAATTAGATGAGGGTTTCTAAATGTACATTCCTATTAATGATTATATGCATAATATACATACTTTAATAAATTAATATTCACATCTTTAGACGACATTGAAGGACAGAACTAAAATGTTGAAATGTTTTTGATTGTTGTTATTTTCATCTTGTAATTTGAATATTTCATTTTGTGATTCTTGCTTATTTTTGTACTTTTTCCATTTGAATCAGTGTTTTGTATTCTCTTTTATTATTCAAATAATCTGCCAATACAATTTGTGTTCGGTATCTTCTTGTGAGCTGGTTTTTGTTGACGCCAGGCGTATCTAACGCCGGGCGTACGTTAATCCATGGCGTAATTAGAGAGATGTCCAGACTGCGATTAACGAACGCTAGCGTAAGTATTCGCGCGAAATATTCGTAATCATAATTCGTGCACTTTTTTTCCTGTTTACATCTAGGCATATTTTGATTGGTCAAATCCTGCCCGAGTTCAAAATCACTGATG
The DNA here is from genome assembly GCF_011630105.1 of Anneissia japonica. Classification (NCBI taxonomy): domain Eukaryota; kingdom Metazoa; phylum Echinodermata; class Crinoidea; order Comatulida; family Comatulidae; genus Anneissia; species Anneissia japonica. Next base: position 121,002 of record NW_022754288.1, on the reverse strand, counting down.
CGTGACTGTCGTAACTCAGTGGCGTACGCTAATCTGGGGTCAGTTGCTGGATTAACGTACGCCAGTGATTGTGCGATACAATAATGGCGTTCGCTATGCCGCGCACAAGTTTACACTACTCGATCAACGTTACGCTAGCGTAAAGGCCAACTCAGACAGCGTCGGCCGACGCAGCCCGACCCGATTTAGCGTCGGGGAAAGTCTTAAGCCGTCGTGAGAAATATTAAACACGTTTAATATTCTACTACGCGACTGCCCCCGACGCACACTATCGCGTCTGCGTTCAACTCACACAGACCCGACGCGACAACAAATCGCGTCGGGCTACGTCGTACGACGCTGTCTGAGTTGGCCCTAAGTCGTTGTGTCTGAACATAGCCTTACAATATTTTCTTCATTACTTCTAGTAATAACTTCATCATCCTCTTTATGTCATTATTCCAATTTTGGGGGCATTCATCAGTTGCTTCTGTCCTTCTATTAAAATCTCCTACTATATATACATTTTCTCCATATTTTGCTCTAAAATCAGATAATTCATCCGCAACCGTACCATAAAACCGTTTATTATCTATTGCATATGGTGAATTAGCTAGAGTGGTCTATTTTTTTTATTGGCGCATAGCGACAGCTGTAATATGTGCCTTATAAATCCATTGATTGATTGATTGATTGATTATTACTGCAATGACTATACATTTAATTTCTAATTTATATTATAACCATACTGTATGTTTGGAAGAACTTGGCAATTGTTTTAACCTTGTTTTACTAAATACTACTACCCGTATTTCTCCCAATATGTGTATGTTTTGGAGTTATTTTGCTAATAATGTCATATCCATTTATACGGCAGTTACCTACATTATCAGTCCATGTTTCTACCAAACAAAATATATCATATTTTTTCATTTATACAAGATACAAGATACAAGATATTTTTATTGTCACTTATAGAAAAAATTCACAAGTAAAATTCTTTTTCCTGATGCTTATACACGTAATGAATATATATATATATAAATACAAAAATAAATACAGAGGTTAATACAAAAGACCACAAAGGGTGAACAGCACACACACAAAAAAAAATAATAGCACAAGGTATTCCAAAGGAAAAATCATCGGTCAAAGTTAGCATTATAGATATAAACTGAGTTGTGAGTGAATGAATTTCTTAATCTATTAGTATTGCACTTTTTAGGGCGTAGGCGGCCAGATCTGTTAGATGTGTGTTCATGATGCAAGGGGTAATAAGATTAATTAATTATTGTCCATTAATATTCCAAACTTTTGTTGATGCTGTTTCTGAGCCTTGGCCATTACGTCATGTTATTTTTGTTATCCTTGTATGTTTACCTTATCTTATCTTATCTTATTTCGAACTCTTACATATTCTTCCATATTCTCTATAAGTCTATCTCCCACTATCCGCATTATCATACCTTAGTTTGCAGATTTTTTCGCTTTCCTTTCTTCTTATATCAGTTCGCTTAACTTTTTTTTATCTGTTGTTCACTCATGGCATTTCCTTGTTGCACTTCCTTTCGTTCGTTCATTATTTTTCTATCTCTCATGAGTATTGATTCTTTCTGTTATAGCTACTCAATTTAGCAATTATTGGTCTCGGTTTAGATAATGTATTCAATCTATAAGCTCGTTCTACAGTTATCTCCTCATCGATACATAACACCAATGTTTCCTTGGTTTGTTCTTTAAAACCATAACATATCAAATTGTTTCTCCTACCCTGTCCTTCGATCTGGTCAAGCTTTAATAATAATTTCTTGTTTACCATGTTCTTTTTTCTACACTCTAAATTCTATCCTTTGTGGCATCCATTGTTTCGTTGGTGTTGGTTATCTTATCTTATATATTTTGTTACTGATATGACCAACTTTTTCATCTATTTTCTTGTCCCTTTCTTCAATGTCCTTGGCTAATCCGGTAAGCTTTTGCTGGAATTCGGCTCTCATTTCTTTTATTTGCGTCAACCCGGTAGCCTTCGCAGCTTCATCCTTGCGTGTTATTGGGCCTGGATTTTGCTAAACGTCCGTGGCTACAATCAAAATTTCCGCCAGTAGGACGGCCAGTCGTAGCAAACTTGAAAAACTTTCCGAGCTAACTAATCCTCTCTAAATGTTCCTTTTGGTCTTTTATTTCTTTTTCCGGAATACAAGTTACAAGTTACCAATCCTTACTCTCAACACTTCAATTGAAATCATGGTAATATTACAATATAAGTTTAACGGTATAGGTGAAAAAGATTTACGCTCATCCAACATGAGCATCATATGCTTTTGTATTAACGCCCTCAACAATCAAAAATTTAAATACTGTTTGATGGGTTTTTCAATTAATTGCACAGGATAATAATTTTAAGTAAAATGTCTTTACGTTTAATGTCTTCATGTACTCCTTGCCACGTCGTATTGATAATTTTGTATAGTCTATATAAAAGTGTCTTAATTAATCTAAGTTTGTAACTTATCTAGAACAGAATCTGAAATATTCCATCATTAAACAGGTACTATGTGCATTTTCCATGTGTGGAAATTTTGATGTCGTTTGCTTATTTGTTGTTTAAGTACAAATCTAAGTTTACTGTCGTCTTCCTTTACCATGGTGAATGTTATGTTGTTATGTCTAGTTTTAAGCAAATTTAAAAAGTGGCTTCTTCCTCAATGTTAAACATGCAAACATTTGGAATTATTTCAGTAACAATTTTCTTGTTTCTTTACTATCTTATTTACCTAAGTATGATAGTGTATATATATTGTTCGAGATTTTATTTTAAACTTGAATTTTATTGATGCAATCAATGCCCTTGATTGTTCACAGGTTGTTAATGAAATCACAAGGCCTAATCCCCGTGATCCTTCAACTGGTACAATAATTGATCTTCTATACCAATTAGAGACCTGAGGGAGAGACCTTAATGTAACTGATAGGCCTAAACCAGTTGTGAGTGATTACCTTCCAATCTCCTTCACTATAGATTTTAATCTCCATTAAGCGCTCTAAACCTTTAATCCGTAACTTTTTAGCTTATCTCAAAACTGATACCGACCGTCTTAAACAACTCATACACCTTGCACCATAGAGTGTCTTCATAGATGAAAACTCAGTTGATTATTCAAGGGACAGATTTTCTTTGGATTCTCTGCAATTATTCGCGCTTCTGTTCCATTTAAATCCAGTAAGAAGAGGAAACATTCTCCTTGGGTTACCATTGACATTAGAAAATGCATTAATAAAAGCATAGACTGTTTAGAAAGTCCAGGCATATTGGTTCAGTTTCTGCTTTGAATAAATACAAATCTATTCGTAACATAGTTAAACGAATGCGTAATAAGTCATATTTCTCCTATGTTAAACATTTTTTTTACCAGCGATTCCAAGCTTTCTGGCGCATTATTAGGGAGCACAGACGCTCACCTGCTCCCTTATCCTTTAAAATTAATGGTTCAATTTTTTTTTGTTTCTGTCTTTAACCATTCTATTCGCCCTTGTGTCGATCTTCCTGCATGTAACGTTCCAATTCCCGAACTTTCTCAAATTAATTTTAAAGTTCACACTGTTTGAAAATGTCATTAATGGCCTACCGTCAAATAAATCACCCGGTTCTGACTCTGGTCCATCCATTTATATTCAAATCTGCTTTTGAATTTATTGCCCCACCATTATTTCACATGTCACTTCTGAAGGGTGAAATCCCTTCTGCCTGAAGATTACACACATTTCTCCTATTGTTAAACTTATTGCTCTAACCCCACTTTGTTCCAAAGTTCTTGAAAAAAAAATTTTTTTTGCTGGTATATCCAATCACGTTGTTTATTGCAGTGCAATCAGCGATTTTTAACATGGATCTTTTTCTTCCCGGTCCTGTGTTACCCAACTTACAATCTTTATACATTCCTGGGCATCTTTCGTCGATAGACCTTAACTTCCCCGAATTGATATTGTCTTTTTAGACTTATTTAGATAAATCGTTCTGTAAACTTCCCCACCACGTTGTTTTAAATAAACTGGATACTCATTTTTAACATTTGAGGTAATGTTTGGAATTGGATCAAGTCTTTTCTAAGCCAAAGAGTCCTGTACCAAGGTACAATTAGCCAATCGTCCCCTGTTTCTTCTGGTATCCCCCAAAGAAGTGTTTCTCGGTCCTCTTATCTTCATTTTTTCCATAATGATCTTCCTACTTTTCTTCTCTCCCACTGTACATTGTTTGCTGACGATACCATTATTTATTTAAAATTTTTCTCTGTTGACGATGAATTTGCTTTCCAGCCTCAATTAAATCGTCTCACTTCCTGGTGTGATTTAAATGAAATGGAACTAATCTAAAAAAAACTAAAATTCTCCCCATTACCTGTTTAAAAAAAAACAAAAAAATCCGACCAGTTTATTATCTAGCTGGTTCACCTATTATCATGCTGAGTTGAATCATTGTCATATTGGGGTTACAATTAATTGTAAACTTAGTTGGGATGTCGAACGTGTTAACAAACTTATCTCGAATTCGAACAGAATGCTTGGTGTTATTGCCAGCACTGCTGGGAGCTCTAGGACCTCATCTTCATTTTCTCCCTTTACAAAGCACTCGTTATTTATAAACTTGAATACAGTCTCCCTTCCTGGTTGCCTCATTACTAAAGAACTTGTAGAACGTATTGAGGCATTTGAGTGCAAAGATCATCTCACTAAACTCAAATGGAATAGCTTATCTGCTAGCAGAGATTCTCTTCTGTTATCGTTTATTGCAGATGTTGATTGTCGTAACATCCGTCAGTTCACGCTTGTTAATAGTCGGCATCAAGAGACGCTATTGTTCAGACACCATTATGCACGAACTAACTCTCTTCACCATTCTGCTATTCATTTGTTTCCAAGACTTTGGGAAAAACTCCATGAAATCCCTTATCCTTGATTCCTTTCCAACATTTCTGCGCTCGCTTAAATCGCATGTTTTATATCATAGCCCCTCTGCATTGTTGCATTGCGCCGCGTATCGGATGGTTCATCCCTGCTTTCCTTTTTTTCGCTTGGTTGAACTGCTTGATTTTTATAGTTTTAATGTTTTTAATATACGATAATCTTCTACAGTATGAGTTCATTATATATTTATATATTCATTGTTATGTTACTTTGGGAGTAAGAATCATAACTTTTGTGACAATGATTTAGTTCACATTTTGGTTCCTTTCTACTCCCTGAGTTGACTGTCTTTGTTTATGGTCTCGTTTTTTTTGGCAATAAAAAATACGAATAAGCATATGTATTATCGACATGCTTAGTGTAAAATAGGACAATCCTCTTGATTCAGCCATTTATTTTCATCAAAACAACACTAAAAGTACCACGCCACCAGTGGTGATCCCATGCTAACACTGTCAGTTTATCGAAGCTACTGTTGATTGAAGAGGAATTGGGCATCTGATGGTTTGGTTTTAGCATTTTTTTTTAGGTTTTTGGGTTTGATTTTGCACCCAATATCGGATTAATGATATAGTCGATTGCAAGTTTAATTGACTCCTCCAGAGGAATGTTGTTGAATCAAGGTAATTCAACAGAAGCACGCACATCTCCGCTCTCGAACATAGCGTGTACGCACAGTCCTTTGATCTTTAGTGTCGCATCGACAATCCAATACTAGTTTCGAGTGCAGCCGTCAATTATTAGTCTATGCGTGCCATACGTTTTATGGTGTTAGTTACTATTTTATTAATTTTGGGTACTTCGCAATGTCTGTTACATCTGATTTCTTTTGACCGCGAGCTTGTTAAATGCTTCTATAAACTGCAATTTGATTTGTGAAAATTGACCAAGAAAATGAAAAGTTATAGCAATTGAAAATTTACGAATTTTATAAAATTTCATGTTCTTATGTAATATTAAACTGTAATTTTGACAATGTTGGACTAAGGTGCACAAAACGAACATTTGAGTAGATACAGAACATTTATCAATTTTTCCTGCGAAGTGAGTCTCATGAACAACAACACACCACAATATCGGTAAAATTTTGAAATGAAGAATATAATTTCAGTCCAATGTTAATGCAAAATATCATTAGTAGGCGAGCAGATTAGAGGCTATTTTGGGGTGGAGGTGGCAATGGAAGTACTACCGGCTAATTTTGATATTTTCTGAAAATATAGGTCTTGAGAAGTTCAGAACTCAAAATTACCCAAAATCCCTTTG
>NW_022754288.1:111385-112302 GCF_011630105.1 Anneissia japonica | reverse complement strand
TACAAAACCTGTGCATGTTATATGAAATACTGTATGATAAAATTAGTTATTCCCATGTTTTAACCCATCTATGAACAAATTGCTTCCAATAGCTTGTCTATACAACTATCTACGTAACACCTTTCAATGTAATACAACCCAAACACTCGTGAAATAATCAGGGTAAACAAATGAAGTTGTGGGTATACGAGGGCATTGGCAAAAATAATGGATTTTGCTGTGGGGGTGGCGGAGAATGGGGTGCTGAATCGATACCAATCACTGACGATAAAATACTTCATGCCTTTAACAAAGAAATTTCTTTTCTCAGCCCTGACTTCAACAAAGGATTTTTTCTGGTCTCAGCTAGAGCACAATAAAGGTCCGCATCATTAGGACACTGTTGCACACTGATTTTATTTCTACTAAATATCTCAGGAAGTAGCTGTATGGGCAGGAGTGGCCCCAGCAAGAGCTGCTCCACTCCCACTAAAATTGACTTTAAGCCTTTGAAACCCCTAAGTAGTCTAGAGGGGCGGCGGAACGTTTTTCAAACTGTGTGTGTGTGTGGGGGGTGGGGCACACTAATATGATGAATTGGAATATGAATGGGTTCAAATTTGGGGGTGGGGCCAAAAGTTTTCCCAAAACCCTCAGGGGTCCTCCCCCAAGAAAATTTTGATTCCTAGATGGCGGGAAATGAGCTTTCCCTATTTTGAGCTACGTGTCTATTAATGACTTTTAAGTCCTTAAAAGGACTTTAAAATCCTTCAAAATTCAAGGTTTTCCAACTCTTGTAATCGGTAAACCTTCTCATTCTTATTATGTACAGTAAATAAAAAAAATGAGTAGGCTAGTACAGTAGTTGCATACCTATATTTTAAATTTTAACTGCAGATTCGTACCACTGTTGGGCAGGAGAATTCACACAGATCATC
>NW_022754288.1:111104-111350 GCF_011630105.1 Anneissia japonica | reverse complement strand
TGGTGGTAGCCACTGTGTGTGCGCTGAACCGTGGAGATCTCTAGGTCCCCGGTTCAAATCCCATCGCTGCCTCTCCTTGTGTTTCAGCTAGAGGGCTGAAATACAAGTTACATAGCGCACCGTCTTTCCAATAAGACGGTTAAGCCGTTGGTCCTGTGTGCATTTATGGCCCATGTGCACTTTAAAGAACACAGTACCCTCTTCGGAAAAGAGTAGGGGATTGTCTCCCGGTGTACTGTCCAATCA
>NW_022754288.1:108018-111083 GCF_011630105.1 Anneissia japonica | reverse complement strand
GCCGTCGGAAGCATTTTGCAAGTGGTCCGGCCATTATAGTCAAAGCTGGGGGAAGGGGAACTAAACAAATTTTGTTGTAAAAGTTAGTAGGGTGCTGAGCATCCACTATCAGCCTCATCATGGTTGTTGAACAACGTTTTTGCAACTCTGAATGCCCGGAAATAAATGCTGACAATTTGTAGAGCCGCTAGCCCCTCCCCTCAAAAAATAAAATTAGCACGGAGATAGATTCTATGTTGGAAATATGGTTATTGTTATGAAAATATGTAGTACAATTGTACATCGTCATTTACTAAATTTATATATATTGAAATATTTGCTCCCAGCGTACACTATATTCCATATTCTAAGTTTCGTGGCATGAATATATCCCCATAGCAGGCTCGAGGGTGTGTGAATAATGTTCATGAGGTACTCTCCCATATATAATACTAATAGGAAGATTTTTTTTAAAGGGCATCATATTCTTACTGGTATGACTCAAGAAAAAATGGAGATAATAAAGGCCTATGCCCTGGACATGATGCTAAAGAGTGGGCACAGAAAAAAGCATCCAGGTTAAACATTCTATATCTGGACACAGAATGTGGTAGCATTGATGAAATTACAATTCGTAATATCATTTTAAATCATGGGAATAGACAGATGTAGGTCTACTGCGAAAATGATATATTGTTCAAAATGCAATTAAGTTGCTTATTCCTCCATGAATAAATAAAGTGCAGGAAACACTATGTACAAGGAATAACAATGATAACTATAATTATATCTACACGACGTGCAGTATTGGGAAATATTAACAATATGCAATTAATTAAATAGGCCTAGAACATGTTCTATGAATACACATGATACAGTATGCTATGAATTATCTATGGAAATACAGTAGGCCTCCTATGCCTACACAAATAACGTCGCGTCTCGACAAACTTATTGCTCGTACAATTTAATTTACACTTACCAAATTCAGTCTGAAGCATAATCAATTATTTATCACGCTCCAGGTCAGTTATACTATCACTTGAATTGTTAAAATGCTGTAATTAAATCCCGTGTTTTCTTCTGGTAGACCTTACAACGATTATACTCAGACAGACCATATAGATACCTCCATATACAGATCTAACAGGTGAGACAGAGCACTAACATTCAAGGGCTATCCAGCTTTTTTTGTAAAAGAGTGGGGAGGGGCACAATGTTGTTAAATGTGGCTAGTTTTACAGAGATTCAGTGGTCATACCGTGGAAACTTTGTTTACCTGGATGCCCAGAAAAAATATGAAATAATTATGATGATGATGATGATGATGATGATGATGAAGAAGATGAAACTTTGTTTAAAGTGAGTCCAATATGGAATCAATGGAAAATAAAGGCCCCGGTAAGGGTGCAGGGAAAAAGCCCCTAGAAAAATCAGTAGTTTCGATTTGGTATAGACTAATTAGGGTTGCTATATTTAGTCTTATAAAATAGTAATACTTCCAGAAAGCAAAGCCATATCTTCCCATTGAGCATGGGGACTAAAAAGCTGGGCAAAAATTTGATGGTTCTGGCTGTAGCGTATAGGCATGTTTGTTATTGATTTAATTTTAGTTATCGTTGCTGTGTGCATTGCATTGGAATTGTTGATTTTGTCGGGTCGCCAACCCGTTACAAATCTCGGCATCCCCCACCACCACTCGTCTGACACCACGACGAGGTTATCGGACTAAATTAATCAAATCCAATCAAAGATGTTATTATGATTGCTGTTCCCTAATGTTGTAGTCTAAAAGTATAATTTTGGGATGCCCGAAAATAGCAACTGGCAATTATAAAGCCAAATACCACTCCAACAAGGGGCAGAAACAGCATGCATGATGTGAACAAATTATGAAATTATGGCATCTGTGATACCCAAAAAATAGCATCTGGAAACCAAAAATAGCAAGTAATCAGGGCTGGCTTTATCCACATAAGCCTTGTGTGGTGACTAACCCCAACATTTCATACATAGTTAATTGTAATTATACGTTTATACCTCTAAACATTGTCAAAATTACAATTTTTTTTAGGGTGTAGACTTTTCTGTTATTTGCCATTGTCTCTTATTTGATATTTTTAATTGTAATATTTCTACCTTTAATGTAATAGGCCTATGTATGTAATATTTAATATGTGAAACTGAATTTTTATGTAATTTTATGTACCGTATTTTTACATTATTTTTTATATCATTTTGTATATTTCCTGCTTTTTTTTCGCGGTTCCGACGGCCCTGCCACCAGAAGGACCCCACTGGAAATAAGCCTTCTTCTAGACTTTCGTGGGCTATCCTTTACACCGAATAAATCCAATCCAATCCCATCATTTGAATATTTAGAGTTGCTACAGTAGTGGCAGGTGACAGATTTAATACTATAATTAGAGGAAGAATCTGATGGTGGAATGGGCTATGATGTTTATGAATTAAAAGACATGACATGAAATTGAAACACTAAAAAGAGGACATAACTAAGACATAGGTATCGAAGTAGAGTTTCCAATAAGATGTGAACAAAATAAGAGAAATTTGGGAAGATATGTATGTATATTATAAAATATACAGAATGTATGAAGAAAGAAAACCATTGTATAATGTTTCATATAAATTAAAAACAGATGGCTTGATGCAAAATGAAAGAAAAAATGGGAAGATATGTTGATCAAATCTTAAGTTCCTAAACTAATGTTTAGTCTCAGTCTATATAGTGATTGTTACCATAGTGAGGACACTGTATTTTTCTACACCACTGTTTCATAATTTGTTTAATCATAAATGTATGTGGAATTATTTTGAGATGTATTATGATATTAATAACATTATTACATTTTAATTTTTCATTATACATTAAAGTGTGCGTAGAAATGGTTGTTATGGTAATGACGTTTTGTTCTACAAACCACTGCATAAATTTCCAAAATTATTTTATATTGAAATTAAAAACCATATTGTGATGCAATACATGAAATTATATTTGAAATTGATTATTAATGTTCTCCTATGATATTTAAGTTTTATATATTTTAGTGGTAATGATTCACTGT